>NC_025999.2:59037328-59144694 GCF_000442705.2 Elaeis guineensis | reverse complement strand
AATTAGTCTTAAATTAAATTAAGTCTAATTAAATTAAATCTGATTGAAATTAATTAGAACTTGATTCATAATTTAATTAAGCTTAATTACTTTACAAGACTTACAATTAAATCCCTCATACTAATAATTAGCAGTTACTAAATTTGTAACTCTTACAAATTGATAATTTCTAAATCAAACCATCAATACAATTGATAATTTGATTATAATCCAAGCTATCGATTAGGTCGTGCTTTTTTTATGTGTGATCCCTCAGATTCTATTCCATTTGGTAGTGAGATATGTCATGATCTCCATTACAGTATTTGTTGGGAAATATGTTCCAAAGCCAATCGTTAGATGATTGTGCTCATTTTGTAAATTGTATATAAATTTTTATTAATAAAAGTTATTTAATTTTTTTATTATAAATTGATCATCTTTGAACTCTTGTGTTGTATGAAGTCCTTAAGACTATAATTAATCGACAAAGAAGGATTTGTTATTAAGTCCTTAAAAATATTCGCGACCAAACGATATGCTATTATAAGGACGATAACGATATCAAGTGTAGGTCATTGCGTGCCACATGAGTTGGTTGTCCTCTTAACCAAGGAGTGTGGAGATACTATTATGATGTGCAGATAAAATGTAGGTGTACATTCATATCGAATGTGATCATATGTTAGACACTCTGCTGTCAAGAGTAGCTCGAAAAGGATATGGATATAAGTGTCTCTCAGATCTGAGATCACCATGATGACTTGTAACCAACTCACTATATTTTAGTATCGGACCATCTGAATTTTTAATTTAGTGACGGAAGGATACTGGGTGCAGTCAAGTACTTAACAAGTTGGTGCATGAGTCAAGATGGAATTGATCCCTTTGAATTAGTAAGAGATATGTATCAGTGTATTTCAATTTAGCAAAATCTTGATCAAGATAATCCATGAGATGGATTTGAAATATTGAAATATAATGTGATCGACTAAATTAGAGTTGGCAGTTAAATCCTAGGTCATCTTGAGCATTTGGATCAAAAGAATGAATTATATGGTAACCATACGCTGTAGGTTTTAGAAAGTTGCTTTGCAATACTTTGACATATTTGGTCGTCGGATCACCATTGCTAGATGGTTACATCAATTGGTATAGAAAGTTGTTTCTATACTACCGATTTAGGTTCAAACCTACAAATCACATATATGAGAAGATTTAGTCAGATCAGATGGCTGAAGAGTCTAATTGGATTGTGACTCTAGTGAAGAGTCCTATTCGGACTAGGACTTTGTGGGAGAATCCCATTGAGACTGAGACTCTATTATTTATAAAGAATTAATTAATAATTAGATTACTAATTGACTCAATTTGATTGAGTAAAGAGCTTTGAATCAAGTTTAATTAAATTAGATTCAGTTCGACTCTAATTGGGTTTGATATGATCGAGTCTGATTACAAGAAAAATTTGATCCTGATTCGATCAGAGTTTTGATTCAGTTGATTCCTAATTGGATTAAAAATTTGATAAGATATCTAAGTTTCTAATTAGATTAGATTCATTTCTATCAATGGGTTCAATCTAAATTTGAATTGGATTAGAATCAGAATTAGAAATGAAGAGTCCTTGTCAACTAGGACTCTATCTTTATCTCTTTGCACCATACTTGGACTCTTGCCAATTTCTCCATGCCTAATTGGATTTGGATTGTAATTTTTGGTATCATGATAGAGGATCCAATAAGAGTAAGTGGTAATATTTGATGAGTTATAATCTTATCTTTTGCCTAATTCGAATGCGATCCGAATTAGAGATAAGATGTAAACTAGGAAAGAGATTTTTCATACATGGAATATTATTGGTGCCATATTATTTTTTATCTTAATTTTCTTGGAGAATCCTTTGGCATGTGAGACTCCAAAATCCTTCTCCACATCATAATAATTTTTTTAGAATTTTTTGAGATGTCAAAAGGGGGTTTTGGCATGGACTATTGGTGCCCTTCCTTGTAAAAACCCTAATTCCTAGTCTATAAAAAGAGGTCCTCTCTCTTGGACGTCTTATGATCAATTTCTTTATTGATTTTTATTTTTAGAGCTTCTTCTCCTCCTTCTCTTTTCCTTCTCTAGATCCTCTCTTACTTTAGAGTGTCCAAGGTGCTTGAAAAAAAAGAAAGAGGTCAGCCGTCGAAGTTGCTTACAGGCTAGCACCTCCAAGCCCCTGATCTGCATCAGTCTTTGTATGGATTTTTTTATAGAAACTAGATGATTTTATGTGGCTGTGAGCGATTTGAGGAATATCCTCTCCAAGTGTTAAACCAAAGAAGATCAAAATCCAATTAGTTTGGTAATCATCTATAATCTATCTTGATCATACCGTTAGATCTAGGATTTCAGCATCGATGAGATCGATGTGTATTTTTATTTTCAGATCTAAAATATATCATATTTTATATTTTCTTTATTGCATGATAGTCTAGATTAGATCTTATGCATATGATTTAGATTAAACAGTTTAATCTTATTCTTTCACTGCACAAAAATTTTAAAATTGTATATATAGCACTACTTACGTTTCCTTCAATTGGTATCAGAGCCATGGTTCTTTTGCTATGAATTATTATACTTTTAGATCTGATTTTTTATTATTAGAACTAATTATTTATAATTTAGATTAGATTTAAATATATTTATTTTCAGATTTGATTATTATTTATTTAGATTAGATGTTTTGAATAGCAAAGTACTCGGATTGGATAATCATCAGGTCATCCCGTCATAAGAATAAGTAGGGTTTCATGATCTTCTCTTCTCATTCAATGAGGTGCTCTTTATGGCATGTAGGAGTGTCACTGTGAGGTCCCATGAAGAAAAAAGTGAAAGGAGAAAACTTACTTTCTTGTAAAATCTTAGATCTTAAAACCCTAGGTGTTGTTGTATATGATGCAAGTTGCGAAAAAGTTAGTTACATCTAATCTTGTTTAATCAAAATTATTTTGATTTAAAATTATAAAAAATTTAAATTTGATCTAAAAAATTTTATAATTTAATATAAAAGATTTACATGTGAAAATTATTTTCAAAATCTTAACCATGTTGATGCAAAACTTAATTAAAAATTGAGTTGATTAGATCTAGAATTATGATTTGAGATCTAATGATGTTGCATAAAAATTGGGGCATGGGTTAGCTCAAATCAGATCTTTCTCTTTAATTGGGTTAGACCTAAGATTAGAATCAAAGAATTGATTGATCATGTAGAGAAATTGATTAAGTCTAACTAAATATTGAATTAAATTAATCAAAATTTTTTTAGTACTATAGTTGTAGAGTCCATATCTTTGATTAGACCAAATAGATCTGGATTGTAGCTCAATGATTGAACCCAAATTATTAGGTTGATCAATTCAAAACTAATTAATCAATTGGTGTTTAAGGTAAGTTTGGCATTTCGACTGATAATTTTTAATTGAAAGTGGCTTACTTGATCATTTCGATGGTGTCTAAGATAAGCTTGGCAGACCCTCCCATCGATCACACTTGGCCAGTTTGGTGAATTAGATTTTGATTAAATCGTTAAGTGATTCGAGTTAGCCCATACCATTAAGGTTGATCAGTGTGATTGATCTAGGTGATATTTCAATCAGCATGATCCTAATCCGATCAGTGACTTGGTGAAGCAGTGGGAGGATTATGATCTACTGATTGATCTCTTCTCTTTTCTCTTCTTAAAAATCAAAATTAAATTCTCTAATTATTAGGTTCCTTAAATGAGTTGGTTATGATAATAACTGGATCATAGCCTCCTATTAAGTTTGATGATAATGGTCTATTAGTATGATGATCATTGGAGGCCCAAAGGCCTGGTGCTCATCTGCTATTGGAATTATCATTCATAATATGATGACTTAGTCGAGTCTTTCTGTCAGGTGGTTAGATTAGCTAGCCAAAATTGGGGCTAATTATTTGGTAGTTAGATTCATAAGTATTATCATGTTAATGATTGGACCTAACCAGAGGCTTGCAGAGAAGACCAAAATCAACTGCAAAGTTATCTAGGACTAAATCAACTACTAAAAATTATTTGATGAAATAATTGGTTAATGAACCTGTTATCTCAAGAATTAATTTTGATGATCACAAATCATTTGAGGAGACTACTAATAAGTTTCTTATCCTTGGAGAATACTTTTGTGTGGTTTCAGGTAGTCCAAAAATGTTGAGTTTAAAAAGCTTCTTCAAGGGTGTCAAAATTGAAAATTTTGCAAGTTGGAGACGATTTTGAAGCTTTCTGAGAGTGTCAAGTTCATTCAAATCTATTTAAGAGTATTTGGTAGTATTTTGATAAGTTTTGATACTTAAATATATGAAAAACTGGATTAGAACAGAATGGGACGACCCATTAGGTCATCCCCTTGTGAAAGGAAGCCGACAAGCATCTGTCTTGGCTTTTGACACGTAGTGGGGTGACCCATGAGTTGACCCCTGAGAGCCTGAGATCAAGACAGAGAGCATGGTTCTCTGTCTGGCCAATTGGGTGGACCTATGGGTCGACCCACTGTGGCGTAGATGCGTGTAACGGCTAGTTTTTAGCCTATTTTTGATGTATTTAATGTATATTAAACACACTCCAGTGGCTCTTAACTAATTTCAAGACACTCTTAAGACTTAATGAAGACTATAAATACTTTCTAGAGGTGAGAAATCAGAAGAACATCAGAAGTATTCAAGCTCAAATTCGAGAAAGAGAAAGAGAATCCTAGAAAGAGAGAAAGAAGCATTCAATCAGCTTACCAACTACTCTCCAGCTACATTCAAGTGTTCAAATTATTTAGGGGTGTCCAATAAAGGCTTCTACTCGTTGAGTATTATGCTTTTATTATTTTATTGTGCTCATTTAAGGAGTTCTTTTATGCTAAAAATTTTATACTCTATTCATTTACTGTTGTACTTTGAGTTTTGAGTTTTGGAGGATTCCAAAACTCAGATAGGTTGATTCAAATCTATAATCGAAAGATTTATGGATTGGTTTGTATCCAAAAAATAAGCATTCTTGCTTAGACAGTAAGGATCAGTGTAATCCGACATGTTGTAATTGGAAATCCTTTTAATGAATTGAATTCTCAAGTTAGATCTTGGGGAATGGATGCAGGCATAAGGTTAGCACTGAACCACTATAAATTCTTAGTATTTGCTGTGCTTGCATATTTTCTCTTCCTTGTTATGCTCTATACTTGTTCATTTGTTAATTGTATTTAATCTTTTATCATTGTCAATTAACTCACCTCACTCATCAAGTTAAGTATATTCCGTGTGAGCACTAATCACTAAAAATTTTAAAAGACCTAATTCACCCCCCTCTTGGGCTCCATATCTAAGCAACAAGTGGTATCAAAGCTCGATACTCTAGTCTTTGCTTGATTTAACCATCAAGAGCCAAAGATCTATGGTAATCCAATTTGGCACATCTCTAGCCAAGGGGCAATCCACCAACCGACCTCCACTTTTCAATGGGTCCAACTATACCTATTGAAAAGCTTGGATGAGAATATTTATCCAAGCACTTGACTATGATATGCGGAGTATCATAGTGAATGGACCTCACACACCTACTAAGTTGATTGATGGTGTGTCACTCCCTAAGTCAGAAGGTGAATGGGATGAGTTTGACAAGAAAATGGTTCAGTTCAATGCTAAAGCCATGAATATCTTATACTGTACCTTATATATAAATAAATTTAATATATTTTCATATATAATTCAGTTAAAAAAATTGGAAATAGGTTAAAAGTTACATATGAGGGTACAAATCAAGTAAAAGAGTCAAAAATTAACATGCTTGTGCATAATTATGAATTATTTAAAATGGAACCTGATGAGTCTATAACACAAATATTTACTCATTTCACTGATATCATAAATGGTCTAAAGAGTCTTGGAAAGTGTTATTCTAATAGTGACTTTGTAAGAAAAGTTCTTAGGTCTCTACCAAGATCGTGGGAGGCAAATGTCACGACAATTCAAGAAGTCAAGGACTTAAACATCCTACCTTTGGAGGAGCTGCTTGGATCTCTCAAGATCCACGAGCTGACCATGAAGTAGTATTTTGAAGAAGAGACCAAAAAAAAGAAGATAATTGCCCTTAAATCAACAGCTCAAGGAGAAGAAGATTCAGAAAAATTAGAAAACAGTAAAGATGACGAAGATTTGGCATTGATCACAAAAAAATTCAGATGGTTTATAAAGAAAAAAAGATAAGAGACCAAGAGAAGATCACAAATTAAGGGAGAGCCGAGTAAAGAAAAAGAGAAAGAACAGTCTGTCATTTGTTATGAGTGTAAGAAGTCGGACCACTTTAGATCAGACTGTCTCCAGCTCAAGAAAGGTCTGAAGAAGTTCAAGAAGAAAAAGACAATGATAGCTATGACTCCACCTCAGATGATGAATCTCATGAGAAAGCCAATCTGTACTTTATGGCACATGAAAATGAGATAATTACTGAAACTCAAAATAAATTTTCTTATAATGAACTGCAAAAAGCATTTCACGAGCTTTTGGATGATTTAAAGAAATTAGGACTGAAAAACAAAGATCTAAAATTAAAAAATCAAACTTTATCTAAAGAAAAAGAAGAGATCTCCAATAAAATAAAGAATTAGAAATGAAATATCAAACTCTATCAAAGAAAAAGAAAGAAATTTTAAGTATAAATAAGACTTTTGTAAAGAAAAATCAGAACCTAAAGGAAAAAGTAACCAAATTGAAACCAATAGTTGATAGATTTATCCTAAGCTCAAATAAACTTCAAATGATTATTGATAATCAAAAAGCAGTGTATGATAAAGCCGGCCTTGATTTTAATACTCTTAAAAAATAAAAATTTCTGAAAAATATCTTTGTAAATGCATCCATGAACAAATTGTCAAATATTACATGTTTTAAATGTGGCAAGGTAGGATATAAAGCTTATGCATGCTGTCAAATAAATTTGTCAGTACAAATATTAAGAAAATATGGGTTTCAAAAGAAACCATTGTGACTAACCTCAAAAGATCCAAGTTAGCTTGGATACCTAAAGTTAAAACTTGATTTTATGTGTGTAGGTGTATCTTACATTCCAAGCAACGAAGCGAAAATAGTATCTTGATAGCGGGTGCTCAAGACACATGACTGGTGATGAGTCTCAATTCATTACCTTGGAGGCTAAGAATGGAGGGATAGTCACCTTTGGAGATAATGGCAAAGAAAGGATTATCGGCATAAATAACATTGGTATCACTCCCTCCACTTTTATTAAAAATATTTTGCTTGTAGATGGTCTTAAACATAACCTATTAAGCATTAGTCAATTATGTGATAGAGGTTATAAAGTAGTTTTGAATCATCTATGTGTATTGTAACTAGTTCTTTTGATGATAGCATTAGGTTCATCGGACATAGGCATGGCAATATTTACATGGTAGATTTGGATAATCTTTCCATGCAAAACATGCAATTTTTTATGGCCATAAATGCTAAAATCAATGAGACTAGTTGGCTTTGGCACCATAAACTTGCACATATTAGTATGTACACACTATCTAAAATTGTTAAAAAAGATTTGACTTTTGGTTTGCCAAAGATAAATTTTGAAAAAGATAAAATTTGTGATGCATGCCAATTAGGTAAGTAAACAAGAGTTTCTTTTAAATCTAAGTATTGAAAAATATGTCCTAAAGTCAATTATCAAGATTGTAGATGATTGTGTTCTATACAAGTATATAAATTATAAAATGATAAATATTATCTGATATATTCATTATAAGGAATATATCTTCCAAAATAGAACTCATATGTTATGATGAAGTTTTTAGAACTACTATCAAAATGATAAAGAAGAATTTATCATGTGGTTCTTAAATCTTGTTTGCGATCAAATAATACAATTATTATAAGGATGATAATTGTATCGAGTGTAAGTCATTGTGTGCCATATTAGTTAGTTGTCCTCTTAATCAAGATATATGGTGACACGGGTATGGCATACGGATTATATGTAGGACTATATTTTACTGAGCGTGACCACTTTTGGAGCACTCTACTGTCAAGGACTGCTCTGATGGGATATGGATATATGTGTCCCTTAGACTTGGGGCTGTCTCGATGACTTGCAAGCAACTTACTGTGCTTTGGTGCTGGACTATCGAATTTCTAATTCGATAATGGAATATTTTTGGATACAGTCAAATACTTGTGAAATTTGAGTATGAGTCAAGATGGAATTGATCGCTCCAAGTAAAATTGAAGATAATGCATCATTGTGTTTCAATTCAGTAAAATTTTGGCTAAAGTAATCCTAGTGAGGAGTCATAGAATTTTTAAGATTGAGACACAGTGTGGACCACTCTTTTTAGGTTGACAGTTGACCCTGAGTCGTCTTTGAGCATCAAGTGTCAAAAAAATGAATTATACGGTAACTATATCCACATAGGTTCTAGAGTGTTGCTAGGCATACATTCGACCTATCCAGTCATTGGGTCTCATTGCTAGATAGTTATATCAATTAGTATAGGAATTGTTCTTATGCTACCAGCTTAGGTTCGAACCTATGGGGTTACACACATAGAAGTACTTGTCCGATCAAATGGCTGATTGACGATTATGAATCGTTGAAAGATTTAATTATCAATTTGATTGATGATTAATTCTATGCAAAGATTATAATAAATAATTTATTAATAGTTGATAAATTAGAAGAATAATTAATTAACAATATGATTGTTAATTGACTCAATTTGATTGAGCAACAGGGATTGGATTAGATCTAATTGAATTGGATTCAATTAGTTTGGTTTTGGATTGATTGGATGCATTCCTATTGAATAATAAGGCTTGTTCCAATTGATCTCAGGGATGCATGAATATGCAATTATTTTATATAGATTTTGATTGGATCAAATCCTATTGGATAATAGAATTAATTGGATCAAGCCCTATTATCAAATAGCTTCCCTGATATCTATCAAGAATCAATCTCTAGATCAATGAGGTTTTAATCTAACTAATTACAAATTCAATTGAAGCCTAATAATTGGGTTAGGATCCAATTAGTTAGTTTATTATAACTAATTCTTAAGTTAGTTAGGATTGAATCCAAGAATTAGTTAGAATTTGATCAAGATCTTGAATTCTATTTAGAATAGGACTTAACCAACGTGACAACCCATGTGATATAAAATCCTCACGCCTCTGCACCTCTCTTCACGTGAAAATTCCCCATGCCCCATATGAGCTGCGCCCCTTTCTTTCTTTCATGAAAAATAGGTGTCCCCTCCCCTCTTTTGTTGTCGCCAAAAACAAGAAGGGGCGTCCAAGAGTTGCACATCCCAATTCTACATGACACTTCGCCCCAATTCTACATCACGCCATCCCTCTTTTCTTCTCCCTTTTTGAAGAGATTTTGAGAGACTTCTTTGCTGGTTTTTGAGACATCAAAGAGAGGCTTCTCTGTGGATTTTATAGCAGAAAATTAGAGAAGAAAAGTTCTTCCCAATGAGAGAAAGAGAAGGAAGAAGAAGGGTCTTATTTTTACGCGCAGCTTTGAAGGAGTTCTTCTTTCAGATTTTTTTTTTATATTTTTCAAGATAAAAATTAGATTAAATCTAATTTTTAATATAAAAATTTAGAAAAAAATCTGGTTGGATGTTTGGGGCTTCTTGGAGTTCTAGATCAAGAAGTAAAAAAAAAAGATGGATCTTCTTTCTTGCGCGCAACCTTGAAGAAGAAGAAGTTTTCTTTCAAATTTTTTTTATTTTTTTAAGATAAAAATTAGATTAGATCTAATTTTTAATATGAAAATTTAGAAAAAAAATATCTAAAAAATCTGGCTGGGCGTTTGGGACTTTTTGGAGTTCTAGAACAAGGAAGAAGATGGATCTTCTTTCTTGTGCGCAACCTTGAAGAAGAAATTTTTTTTTTATTTTTTTAAGATAAAAATTAGATTAAATTTAATTTTTAATATAAAATTTAGAGAAAAAATATCAAAAAAAATTGATTGGATGTTTGGGGCTTCCTAAAGTTCTAGATCAAGAAGTAAAAGGAAAAAGAAGAGAGAAGAATGGTTCTTCTCTTGATCCCTCTTTGAATTTTTTAGATCTTAAAATTTCATATAATCTTCAACATTAAAATCAAATTAGATCTAATTTTCATCATAAAAAATCAGAAAGAAAATTCTTCTTAAGGGCGTGAAAGAAAAAGAGAAAGGTTCTCTCTTATGCATGGCAAATTGAGAAGAAAGGATTCTTCTCTTGCTCTCTATTATAGAAATCAAATGCATGGATCTAGAAAGAAAAAGAGAGGATCTTCTTATTCTTCATCTTCATCATATTCCTCTTAAATCAGTCAAAATATGGTGTCTTTGCGAGCTAGCACTCCCGAGGAGATCGATCAGCACAAGGGATTTATGTGGATATCCGTAGAGATCGGACGCATGTGCGGCTGCCAAGCATCATAAAGAACCATCTACTATGGATTTTGAATGCGATGATCTGCAACCCATACTCAAATATAAATTTTAAATTTAATTAATATTTAGATATGATCTAAATATAAATTAGATATATTTTATACTCGTTGAATTTTAGATTTTAGATTACATACATACATATTAATTTATGTTACAGATCCTGTATGATGATTTAGATTTGATCTATACATGCATTGTAGATTAAATTATTTAATCTATGTATGTTCTGCTATAAATTTTTAAAAATATATGCACATCACCCACCATGCTTTCCTTCAAAAATGGTATCAGAGCGAAGGTTCATTATGACATGAATATATATGCATGTAGGGATGAAATCTAGATTTAGCAAAGTATGAAATGTATTATGATCTATTTTAGATATGATCTAATATAAAATTAGATCTAATATAATTTAGATTTGATTTAAATTTTTGTATATATAATATATGAATTAGATTAGATATTTTGAGTAGCAAAGTATACAGATTGGGTAATCACCAGGCCGTCCAGTCATAAGAGCAAGTAGGGTTATATGACCTTCTCTTCCCATTCAATGGGGTGCTCTTCATGACATGTAGGGGTGCCACTGTGAGGTCTCATAAAGAAGAAAACGAAAGAAAAAAACTTACTTTCTTGCAAAATCTTAGATCTTAAAATTTTAGATGTTGTTGTATGTGATACAAGTTGTGAAGAAACTAGTTACATCTAATCTTAATTAATCAAAATTATTTTGATTAAAAATTATAAAAATTTAGATTTGATCTAAAAGATTTTATGATTTAATGTAAAAGATTTACATAAAAAATTATTTCATAATCTTAACCCATGTTAATGCTATACTTAATTGAAAATTAAGAAATATATTTTAGATCTAAAATTATGATTAAAGATCTAATGATATTGCATAAAATATGGGGTATGGGATAGCTCAAATTAGGTCCTTTAATTGGGTTAGACCTAAGATTATAATCAAAGACCTAATGGACTGAAAAGAATAGTTGATCAAATCTAACCAATAGTTGATTTAGATTAGATCAAGGATACTCTAGATCAAATATAATAGTTATAATTGATCAAGTCTATATCTTTGATCAAACCAAATGGATCTTGATTGAGGCTTAAAGATTGAGCCCGAGTCATTAGGCTGATTAGATCGTTAAGTGACTCGAGTTGACTCATATTGTTAAGGTTAATCAGTATGACTGATTTAAATATCCTGGACCGACTTATCTCTAATCATTTTTATGACTTGATAAAGTCAGTGGGAGGATCTACGACATATCGGTTGGACCTACTAGTCACTAGTTCTTTTCATGACTTGATGAAGTCAGTGGGAGGATTTATGACTTGTAGGTCGACTAATATTTTATAAAATAAATTAAATCAAATTTTTTAAATTATTAGATCTATAAAATGAGTTAGTTATGGGGATAACTAGATCATAGCCTCCCATTAAGGTGAATGATAATGGATCCATCACTTCAGATTGACATTGTAGGCGCCAATCCATCTGATATTCCCTCTGAATGATAGAATTATCATTTATCATATGATGACTTTGTTGAACTATTTGATGGTGGTCAGGTTGACCGAGCCATCCTCGGACCTGATCATTCTTTGGCTAGAATCACTGAGTAAGTTTATATTAATAGTTGGACCTAATCGAGACTTTCAGTGAAGGCCCATTACCTACTGAAATAAAACTTGAGGTGAAATTAAATACTAAAAATTATTTGAAGAAATAATTGATTGAGCACCTACCCATGGATGCATATGGGTTGACTGAACCATCCTCACACTTATATGCAATCTGTGTGGATTCTCGTACCCATTAAGAAATTAAGATAATTCTTCAAATTGAGGTAGAGTCTATCAATTCGTATAAAATAATAGAAGAACTTTTAGACTGAAGATCAAGTCTTTAGGCTTAAAATAATTCATATACTAAAAGGTCAGTTGTTTTCTTTTCAGAAATAACTAGAATATTATCGCTCTTTAATTGTTAGACAGTGACAATATTATCAGACCTCACTTCGATAGCCAGTATCGAAAGTTGAATATAATTTTTGAGAGAATTAATCAAAAAGTCTTAGGCTAACCCAAACAGACTTAAAAGAGAAATCAGCAAATCATTGTTAGTCAAGATGTTATGTGATAACTCCTTGAAGTTTTTCTATTGGTAATACTACTATCTGGATATAGGATACCGATAGTGCAAGTCATGTTTGTAAATAGTTGCAAAAGATTTCTGAATAATAGAAGGTTTGAAAATGGCAAGAGACTCTTAAAAATAAGACATGAAAGTCTGTTTCAGTCTTAATATCAGGAATCATTGAGCTTGTTTTCAATCCTGAAGATGTCATTTAGATGATTGTCACTATTGTCCAATCTTATTGATGGTGTCAATAAGTATGATTATTGTGATATTATTGTGAATGATACTACAATAATATGTGGATAATTGAAAATGACATAAACTCAGTACCATAGCCTGTTAGTGTAATGTACACATCTGACTAGTATCCTAGATTAGATAATGTCACTAAAGCCTATCTTTGGCATAGTTGACTTAGTCACCTTTTATTGGAAAAGATGAATGAGCCAACGATGTTCTGAGTTTGATACATATTGATATATTTACACTCATGAACATAAATGCTAGAAGAGAGCTTTACTACTTCATTAAAATCTCTGACAATCTATCTTGGCATGGGTATGTCTTGCTTATGAAGCACAAATTCGAATCAATTAAAATATTCAAACGATTCCGTAATGAGATAGAAAACAAATAGCAAAGAGTATTATAACTTATCAGTTAGATTGATGAAGTGAATATCTTTACAGTAAGTTTTTTGACATATCTTGAAGAGAATTAGATTCTATCTCAATGGACCTCTCTTGGGACACCACTATTTGAAAGGAGGAATTGAATTTTATTAGACATGGTTCAGTTCACTGTGGATTTTCTAGTCAGCCAGAGGTTATGCTTTAGAGATTACTTGATATGTGCTCAAGAACATTCCGAGCAAATCGATCACCAAAACTCCATATAAGATATGGACTTGGATAATTCGATACTCTCTTACCTTAGAATTTGGGATGTCGAACTTATGTAAAATATTCACAAACCAACTAGCTTAGATCTTGATCAGGTAAATATTATATTAAGGATATTTTCTCTATTTTTCTGATAGAGATAAGATGTTCATGAATCTTAAGGTATTTTTTTTTAAAAAAATTTTCTTAGTGAAGGAACTGATGCCGTTAAGAGCAAGCTTGGTGAAGCTTGATAGGTAGAGAAACCAACTTTGACACAAATCAATAGAACTGGAGTTGATTAAATCAAATTTGGAGCCCGATGTCAAGGCATCCTTGAGTAGATATGGTAGAGCACTGTATCAGTCGAACAGATACTTCAATTTTTAAGTTTGAAAAGAAGATTTGATCTCCTATAAGGATGCTGTACAGGGATCTAACTTTGAGAAGTGCTTTGAAGTCATTAAATCTGAAATTAGGTCCATAAAGATCAACGATGTATGGACATTTATTGATTCACCTAAAGGGATAAGACCCATAGAGTGCGAGTGGACTCCAGATGGATTCGAGGTGCAGATGAAAAGATGGAGATCTATTAATTCTGTTTGATTGTCAAAGGATTTCATCAAAGTTGTAGTGTTGACTATAATGAGAAGTTTTTCTTGTGGCAATCCTCAAGTCCATTCGGATTGAATCAAACTTCTCGAAGTTGGAATATACGTTTTGAACATATGATTTTGTTGAGAACGAAATAAAATTCTGTATGTACAAATGGGCTAATAGTTCTGTAAAAGTATTCTTTGTGTTGTTTGGATAAAATTCTCTTAATTGAGAATGACATACCTATATTACAAAGAATAAAAGTTTGATTGTCATTTCTGTTCTCCATAAAGATTTTGAAAGTTATTAGAACCATCCTTAAGTATTTATGAAATACTAAGGATCAATGGCTCGTTTATGGAGAGTCCGTCTTAAAACTTATGGAATATTAATTTCAGTTTCTCATCGGATCAAAATGATAAAGTTGTGTCAGGTTATATTTTTATCCTAAAAAGAGAGTGACATGCTGGAAAGGTTTTATGCAATAGTCAGTAGTCAATTTTATTTGCGATATGGAGTTCTTTATGGTATCTGATACTGGTAAAGAAGTTATTTGGTTATTAAAATTTATTAACAAGGATGGAGTGGTACCCTCCATCGATGGTTCAGTCTTTCTGTATTGACAGCAGTACTGGAGCCATAGCTAAAACTGAAGAATTGATGTTCTATCTAAGAATCAAATATTTTCTGTATTATAATCATCTTGTTCGATAAGATTGAAATAAAGTCGATCTTTGAAAAAATTGATCGAAAGAAGAACTTGACCGACCCATTGACTAGAGCAATCAGATCTAAGGAGTTCGATGATCACAAACGGAAGATGGGTATTTGATATCGATCTGATTGATTTTAGTCCAAATGGAAGTTGTTGGAAAATGTGTCTAATCATCTAGGTTGTAGATGATTGTGTTTCATACAAGTATATGAATTATAAAATAATAAATATTATCTGATAGATTTATCATAAGGAATATATCTTTCAAAATAGAACTCATATGTTATGATGAAGTCCTTAGAACTACTACTAAAATAATAAAGAAGGATTTATAATGTGGTTCTTCAATTTTGCTCATGATCAAATGATATAATTGTTACAAGAATGATAATTGTATTGAGTGTAGGTTATTGTGTGCCATATTAGTTGGTTGTTCTCTTAACCAAGATGTGTAGTGACACGGGTATGGCATACGGGTTATATGTAGGAGTATATTTTACTGAGCGTGACCACTTTTAGAGTACTCTACTGTCAAAGGCTACTCTGATGGGATATGGGTATATGTATCTCTCGGATCTGAGACTGCCTCAGTAACTTACAAGCAACTCACTGTATTTTGATGTCGGACTATCCAAATTTCTAATTCGATGATGGAAGGTTTCTAAGTACAGTTAAGTACTTATGAAGTCTGAGTGTGAGTCAAGATGGGATTGACTGCTTCAAGTAAAATTAGAGATGATACATCATTGTATTTTAATTCAGTAAAATTTTGGTCAAAGTAATCCTAGTGAGGAGTCACATAATTTTTAAGGTTGAGACATAGTGTAGACCACTCTTCTTGGGTTGATAGTTTATCTTTAGTCATCTTTGAGCATCAAGTATCTAAGAGATGAATTATACGGTAACTATATCCATATGGGTTCTAGAGTGTTGCTAGGCATACATTTGGCCTATCCGATCGTCGGATCCTATTGCTAGATGGTTACATCGATTAGTATAGAAATTGTTCTTGTTCTACTGACTTAGGTTTGAACCTATGAGGTCACACACATAGAAGTATTTGTCTGATCAAATAGCTGTTCGACGATTATAAATTGTTGAAGGATTTAATTATCAATTTGATTGATGATTAATCCTATGCAAAGATTGCAATAAATAATTTACTAATGATTGATAAATTAGAAGAATAATTAATTAACAATATAATTATTAATTGACTTAATTTGATTGAGCAATGAGGATTGGATTAGATCTAATTGAATTGGATTCAATTAGATTGGTTTTGGATTGATTGGATGCATCCCTATTGAATAATAGGGCTTGTTCCAATGGATCTCAGGGATGTATGAATATAAAATTATTTTATATAGATTTTGATTGGATCAAATCCTATTGGATAATAGGCTTGATTGGATCAAGCCCTATTATCAAATAGCTTTCCTCATATCCATCAAGAATCAATCTCTAGATCAATGGGATTTTAATCTAACTAATTATAAATTCAATTGGAGCCTAATAGTTGGACTAGAATCTAATTAGTTAGTTTGTTATAACTAATTCCTAAGTTAGTTAGGATTGAGTCCAAGAATTAGTTAGAATTTGATCAAGATCTTGAATTCTATTTAGAATAGGACTTAACCAACTTGACAACCCATGTGATATAAAATCCTCCATGGCTCCACACCTCTCTTCACGTAAAAATTCCTCATGCCCCATATGAGCCGCGCTCCCTTTCTTTCTTCCATGAAAAATAGGCATCCCCTCCCCTCTTTTTTTGTTGCCATCCCTCTTTTCTCCTCCCTTCTTGAAAGAATTTTGAGAGATTTTCTTGCTAGTTTTTGGGGCATCAAAGAGAGACTTCTCTGCTAATTTTATAGTAAAAAATTGGTGAAGAAAAGTTCTTCCCAACGAGAGAAAGAGAAGGAAGAAGAAGGATTTCTTTCTTGTGCGCAGCCTTGAAGAAGGAGTTCTTCTTTCAATTTTTTTTTAATTTTTTTTAAGATAAAAATTAGATTAAATTTAATTTTTAATATAAAAATTTGGAGAAAAAATATCAAAAAAAATTGATTGGATGTTTGGGGCTTCTTGAAGTTCTAGATCAAGGAAGAAGATGAATCTTCTTTCTTGTGTGCAGTCTTGAAGAAGGAATTCTTCTTTTAGATTTTTTTTATTTTTTAAGATAAAAATTAAATTAAATTTAATTTTTAATATAAAAATTTAAAGAAGAAATACTAAAAAAATTTGGTTGGACGTTTGGGGTTTCTTTGAGTCTAGAGCAAGGAAGAAGATGGATCTTCTTTTTTGTGCGCAGCTTTGAAGAAGTAGGAGTTCTTCTTTCAATTTTTTTATTTTTTAAGATAAAAATTAGATTAAATTTGATTTTTAATATAAAAATTAAAAAAAATATCAAAAAAATTTGATTGGGTGTTTGGGGCTTCCTAGAGTTCTAGATCAAGAAGTAAAAGGGAGAAGAAGAGAAAAAAATGGTTCTTCTCTTGGATCCCTCTTTTGAATTTTTTTAGATCTCAATATTTTATATAATTTTTAAAATAAAAAATCAGATTAGATCTAATTTTTATCATAAAAAATCAGAGAAAAAAGTTCTTCTTAAGAACGTGAAAGGAAGAGAGAAATGTTCTCTTTTATGCGTGGCAAATTGAGAAGAAAGAGTTATTCTTTTGATCTCTATTGTAGAGATTAGATGCATGGACCAGAAAGAAAAAGAGGGGATCTCCTTATTTTTCATCTCCATTATATTTCTCTTAGATCAGCCAAAGGATAGTATTTTAATGAGCTAGCACTCCCAAAAAGATCGATCAGCACAAGGGCTTCGTGTGGATTCCCATAGAGATCGGACGTATGTGCGGCTGTCAAGCATCATGAAGAACTATCTATCATGGATTTTGAATGCGGTGATCTACAACCCACGCTCAGATATGAAGTTTTAAATTTAATTAATATTTAGATATGATCTAAATATAAATTAGATATGTTCTATACTTGTCGAATTTTAGATTTTAGATGTGCATACATGCATATTAGTTTATGTTATACATCCTATATGATGATTTAGATTTGATCTATGCATGCATTGTAGCTTAAGTTATTTAATTTATATATGTTTCATTATAAATTTTTGAAAATGAATGCACATCACCCACCATGCTTCCCTTCAAAAATGGTATCAGAGTGAATGTTCATTATGGCATGAACATATATGCATGTAGAGATGAAATCTAGATTTAGCAATGCATGAGATGTATTATGATCTATTTTTGATTATGATCTAATATAAAATCAGATCTAATATAATTTAGATTTGATCTAAATTTTTACATATATGATACGTAAATTAGTTTAGATATTTTGAGTAGCAAAGTACTCGGATTGGGTAATCATCTGACCGTCTGGTCATAGGAGCAAGTAGGATTACATAACCCTCTCTTTTCATTCAATGGGGTGCTCTTCATGGTATGTAGGGGTGCCACTGTGAGGCCCCATGAAGAAGAAAATGAAAGGAGAAAACTTACTTTCTTATAAAACCCTAGATCTTGAAATCCTAAGTGTTGTTATATATGATACAAGTTATGAAGAAACTAGTTACATCTGATCTTGATTAATCAAAATTATTTTGATTGAAAATCTTAAAAAATTAAATTTGATCTAAAAGATTTTATGATTTAATGTAAAAAGTTTATATAAGAAATTATTTCATAATCTTAATCCATGTTAATGCTATACTTAATTGAGAATTAAGAAATGTATTTTAGATCTAGAATTGTGATTAAAAATCTAATAACGTTGTATAAAACATGGAGCATGCGATAGCTCAAATTAGATTCTTTTAACTGAATTAGACCTAAGGTTAGAATCAAAGACCTAATGGACTAAAAAGTGTAGTTGAATCAAACTTCTTGTGAATATACGTTTTGAACGTATGATTTCATTAAGAATGAAATAGAATCCTGTATGTACAAATGGGTTAATAGTTTTGTAAAATTATTCTTTGTATTATTTGGATGAAATTTTCTTAATCGAGAATAGTATCCCTACATTACAAGAAATAAAAATTTGATTGTCATCTCTGTTCTCCATAAAGATTTTGAAGGTTATTAGAACCATCCTTAAGTATTTATGAAATACTAAGGATTAATGGCTCGTTTATGGAGAATCTGATTTAAAATTTATAGAATATTGATTCTAGTTTCTGGTCGGATTGAAATAACAAAATTGTGTGAGGTTATATTTTTATCCTTAAAGGGGTGCAACATGCTGGAAAGGTTCCATGCAATAGTCAGTAGCCAATTTTATTTACGATATGGAGTTCTTTGTGGTATCTGATACTGATAAAGATGTTGTTTGGTTATTAAAATTCATCAGCAAGCATGGAGTGGCACCCTCCATTGATGGTCCAGTCTTTCTGTATTGACAGCAGTACTGGAGCCACAGCTCAAGCTGAAGAATTGATGTTCTATCTAAGAACTAAATATTTTCTGTATTGTAATCACCTTGTTCGATAATATCGAAATAAAGTCAACCTTGAAAAGATCGATCGAAAGAAGAATTTGACCAACCTATTGACTAGAGCAATCGGATCTAAAGGATCGATGATCACAAATGGAAGATGAATATTTGATATCGATCTGATTAGCTTCAGTCCAAATGGAAGTTGTTGAAAAATATGTCCTAAAGTCAATCATCTAGGTTGTAGATGATTGTATTCCATACAAATATATGAATTATAAAAAGATAAATATTATACGACAGATTCATCATAAGGAATATATCTTCCAAAATAGAACTTATATGTTATGATGAAGTCTTTAGAACTACTACCAAAATGATAAAAGAGAATTTATCATGTGGTTCTTAAATCCTGCTTGCGACCAAATGATATAATTGTTACAAGGATGATAATTGTATTGAGTGTAGGTCATTGTGTGTCATATTAGTTGGTTGTCCTCTTAATCAAGATATGTGGTGACACGAGTATGGCGTACGGGTTATATGTATTGGAAATAGTGTCCCAAAGTCAATCGTTAGTCTGTTGATGGTTGTGCTCATTTTGGTATATGTACATGAATTATAAATTAATAAAAATTATTTTAGTATTTTTCATCACAAAATGTTTCATCTTCTAATGAACTCCTATGTTGTGGTGAAGTTCTTAGGACTATTTAGACTCGACAAAGGAGGATTTGTCATTTAGTCCTTAAATCTGTTTGCGACCAAATGATACGTTGTTACCAAGGATGACAACATTTATCAAGCATAGGTCGTTGTGTGTCATATAGGTTGGTTGTCCTCTTAACCAATGAGTGTGGAGACACTGGTATGGCATACAGGTGAGATGTAAGGGTACATCTGCATTGAACGTGACCGACTCCAAAGCTATTTCTGCTGTCAAGATTTGCTCCAATGGAATATGGATATAAATATCCCTCCGACCTGAGACCGCCACGGTGACTTGCAAGCAACTCACTGCACTTAGGCACTGGACTACCTGAATTTCTAATTCAGTGACGGAAGGCTGCTGGGTGTAGTCAAGTACTTGACTTGTCGGTGCATGTGTCAAGATGGGATTGATCACTCCAGTTTAGGAGCTGTGTACAGTTGTGTTTCAATTTAGCAAAATTTTGGCCAGGGTAGTCCTTGTGAGGAGTCACAGGACTGTTTGAGTTGAGCACGATTCAGATGATCTGATCAGGGTTGACAGTTTAACCTTGAGTCATCCTAAACATAAAGGTCAAAAGGATAAATTATACAGTAACCATATTCATGTAGGTTCTGAGTATTGCGATTGCGACTCTTCGACCTATCCGAACGTCGGATACCATTGCTAGATGGTCACTTCGATTAGTACAGGAATTGGTTTCTATGCTACCGGCTTAGGTTCGAACCTGCAGGATCACACACATTAGAGGTTCCTATCTGATCTGATGGCTGATGTAGAATTCTACATGTTTGGGACTTAGTGATCGAGAATTAGAATTCTCTGATCATGAGTTCCACACATTATGGGTACCGAGGTCAAGAGTCCCACTGATTGGGACTTTTTGATCAGGGTTACATATCGATGAATTCTGATGCCTGATTGTCCATCAGATTTGGATTCAGTATTAATGAGAGGTTTAATTAATGATTTGATCATTAATTAACTCAATTTGATTGAGTAATTATTTTTGGATCAAGTCCAATTGAATTGGATTCAGTTGGGTTTGACCCGATTAGGTTAAGAGTTGATCTAATCGTCGAGATGGTTTGGTCCCTGATTTGATCAGGGGTTGGGCTTAATCAATTCCTGATTTGATTAAGATTTTATTGAGCCTAATTAAGCCTAATTAAGTTGGATTTAAATTAGTCTAATTGGACCTAACTTATTTGGTTCAATTAGGTTGGTTTAAATAATTAAACTACCTTGACCCAATCTCCATGCGCCACCTCACTTCCATTGCACCCATTTGAATTCATGAGAAGGAACTTCTCATGAATTTTTTTCTCATGCCAAGCCCTCTCCACGCCCCACTTTAATGTGCCATATGAATAGATAAGGATGATTGGTTGGCCATTCAAATTCAAAATAAAATTTGAATTTGAATGGGCAATCAATATTTGCACCTCATCCCTTTTTTTAGGCCCCATTTATTACATGAGAAAAAGTTTCTCATGAAATCACTCCATGCACAATTTAAGCCACGCTTCACGCCTTTAGTGGATAAGGGATGAGTTGGTGTCCATTTGAATTCAAAATTTGATTTGAATTCAAATGTGCAATTACTCATCTTTATCCTTTCTTTTGGATAAGACGTTTGACGTTGTTATAAGAGGAGAAGAGTGGGCGTGCAAGAAGAAGATTTTTGGAGAAAAATTTTGAGGCATAAGAAAGTCTTGTGCGTGAGAAGAAAATCCATATCCTTCCAAGAGAAAAAGAAAAAAAAGAAAGAAAAGTGGGTGCAAGGTTTCCAGTGAGTTTCCTAGAGTTTTAGCCTAGGGTTCGGGAAGTGAGAAAGTGAGCTACAAGTGTCGTGAGCCCACAAAATCTCAGGAAGATCTTCAACATCCTCTCAAGCACGTCTGTTGATGATCTGGAGCATCTGAAGAATCGACAGACATCGATCGAAGGAGTTCGATCAGCATCGACCGTCAAAAGGGCTCTACAATGAGCTAGCACTCGTGAGGAGTCGATCAGATCGAAAGCTTCATGTGGATGATCCGTAGAGGCCTGATACGCTGTGTAGCTATGTCACAATGATCAGACTCTCCTGACGGTGATCAGATTGCGACGATCTACTATCCGCACAAAGGTATTGTGTTCTGAACACATTACAATAAAGTATTTACTGTTTAAATTTGAAATTCAAATTTAAATGAATACATGCTATATATCATATTTAGATCCTAGTGTAAGATAAATTCATGTTAATTAATTAGATTAATTAATATTTTTTCATTATAAAATCATAATTTTGAAAAAAATTTAAAATTATCATTTTACTCCTGCACTGAATTTTCTTCAAAAATGGTATCAGAGCCAGTTTTTAGATATGATATATATATTTGCATACATAGATTAAGTTGTAATCTAAAAGTTTAAATTTGAAATTTGAAATTCAAAATTTAAAATTTGAATTTTGAAAGTTGTTCGAAATTCAAAATTCAAAAATTTGAAATTCAAAATTCAAAATTTGAATTTTAAAATATAAAATTTAAAATTCAAAAATTTGAAATTTAAAATTTAAAATTTGAAATTGGATTAAAATTTTAAATTTGAAATTCAAAATTTAAAATTCAAAATTTAAAATTCAAAATTCAAAATTTGAAATTCAAAAATTTGAAATTTGAAATTTATTTAAAATTTGAAATTCAAAATTTAAAATTTAAAATTTGAAATTTAAATTTTGAAATTGGTATATTTAGATATACTTGATCCAAGTAGCAAGTAATCGAATTGGGTTGGTTGCCATGGCCATCCGGTCATAGGAGAAAAGTAGGGTTTAAAGGCCCTCTTTTTCCATTCGATGGGGTCTCCTATGGCGGTAGGGGTGCCGCTGTAATTATATCCCATGCAGATGAAGCAGTGAAAGGAATTAAGATGTAAAGGTTCAATTGTGAAATTTATCATGAATGTGTTAGATTAGATCTAAAGGAATATTCATGATTTATTTTGATTGAGTTATTTTCTGTTATGTAATTAGCAATAGGATTGCTATTTATGAAATGTGCTGATCTATTTATGAAATGAGTCAACATATTTGGTAAATAAAAAATAAAATCTTTCAAATTTGAAAATTATTTTCGAAATGTCAAACCCTGATTCATCAGCTCAAATACTTAATTAAAAGAATTAAGTGTTGTCTCGTAGGTCTAGAATTGTGAATTAAGACCTAAGACAATTGCATAAACTTGTGGATCAATGGGTTAGATGGATTAGGTCCATAATTGGGTTAGATCTAAGGTTAGCTTAAAGAAATGGACAAAATTAGAGTAATTGATCAAATCTAATCAAAAGTTGAATTAGATTAGGTCAAGGATACTCTAGACTCAACTCCAATAGTTGTAGTTGAATGGGTCCATGTCTTTAACTAGACCAAGATGGACTTAATTCATGGCTACGCGGTGGAACCCTATTTACTAAGTTGATCAAATTAAAACTAATAAACTGGTTGGTGTCTAAGGTAAGTTTGGCAGTTTGACCAGTGGTTTTTAAGCGGGAGCTACTCGCAGTGATTCGATCTCTGACGAGTTAATGACTTATCCCCACCACTGATCTCACTTATCTGGCCAACCTGGTGAATTAGATTTTGATTAGATCACTTGGTGATTAGGGCTCACCCATGTCATTAGGTAAATCAGTTTGATTGATTTAGGTGCTCCTAATGCTAGCTTTAATTAAATCTTTTTAATTTGACTTGATGAAGTCAGTGGGAGGATTGAAATTGGCTGGATATTTTCTTCTCATCCATCCTTTTATAAAATCCTCAAAAATTATTAGGTCCCTAAAAATGATTAAGTTATATTGATAACTAAGTCATAGCCTCCCATTAAGTGAGTGATAATGAGTCCATTAGTTTAATAATCATTGGAGGCCCAAAGGCCTGGTGCTTATTGACTAATAAAATTATCATTCGTAATATGATAATTTGGTTTTAGTCTTTCTGATGGTGATCAGGTTGGTTGGCCAAAGTCGGGCCTGATCATTTATTGGTCCGATTCATCAAATCAAATCATGTTAATGGTTGGACCTAACCAGATCTTTTCAGTGGAGGCCAAAGCCTACTGATTAGGTTCTGGGGCAAAATCAATTACTAGAAGTTGTTTAGGGAAACAACTGGTTATGAACCTATCCATTGATGCACATGGGTTGACCAACCAAAGTTGGGCTCGTGTGTAGTCTGTGTGGAGTCTAGTACCCACTAAGGAATTAAAGTAATTCCTCGAATTGGAGGTTGAGGCTACCAGTTCGTAAAAATACTTGGAGAAACTTTAGACTAAAGTCCAAGTCTTTAGTATTTATAATTTATGTACTAATAGAGGTCTGGTTTTTTTTATGCAGCTATGGTCACTACCCTGTCCCTCCGATCATTATTAGATAATGACAAGCTCATGGGACCTAATTTCGATAGCTGGTATCGAAAATTAAAAATCATCCTTGAACATGAGCGGATCCTTTATGTAGTAACGGATCCGGCACCTGAGGAGTCAGCCCCGAACGTTAGAGGGACGGTCCGAGACACTTATCAGAAGTGGCTCAACGACCGTACCATCGTTTGGTGCATTATACTGGCGGCAATGAATGATGAGTTCAGCCATAGGTTCGAGAATACCCAACCATAGGAGATGCTTCAAATGTTGAGCGACTCCTTTGGCATGCCTGACGATGTTGAAAGGCACAAAACTAGTTGTGCCATTTTCAATACTCGGATGAGGGATGGAGCCTCAGTCACTGATCATGTACTGTACATGATCGAAATGATTGAGCGCCTAAGTAAACTGGGCTTTTCCTTGCACGAGTAGCTCGGTAAGAATGCGATCCTTAATTCATTGCCCAAGTCCTTCCTCCCTTTCCTTACTCATTTTCGGATGACAAAATCTGCAGTGAACTACCACGGCTTGTTGGGGTTGCTGCAGAACTTTGAGAAGGATCACCAGCTCCATAAGGAGTCGGTGAAGTTTGTGGAGGGTCTTCTTCTGGTCGTCGACCCTTTAAGAAAGGGAAGAAGAAGAACAAGAAGAAGAAGAATAAGAAGGTGCAGCTGCATGCTGGGACGTCTGCACAGGGTCAGACCAGGAAGTGCAAGCCCGACCAGAGCCAGGCGAAGTGCTTCTTTTGTAAGAAGCAGGGGCACTTGGAGAGGAACTGTCCTCTATACATTGCCTCACTGGACCCAAACAGGCCGAAGAAGAAGCAAGGTACTTATATGATAACACCTTGCAACTTTTCTATTTGTGATACTACTGTCTGGGTATTGGATACCGGAAGTCCTTATCATATTTGCAATTCGATGTAGGGTCTACAGGTCAGTAGGAGATTTGATGAAGGAGAGAGATTCCTGAATGTTGGAGATGGAAGCAAAGTTTCAATTCTAGCATTAGAAATTATGAACCTTGTAATCAATTCTCGAAACGTAATTCTGAGTGAATGTCACTATTGTTCAAGCTTTTTATTAAATATTATTTCTGTAGGCCTTTTGGCCATGATCGGTTATCAATTTTGAATAAAAGGAAATGTTTGCAATATCATTTTGAATGGTGTTACAATATTTGTTGGACAACTTAATAATGGAATTTACTTTCTATCACAACCTGTTAATGTGGTTCAAGCCTCCGATAAACGTCCTAGAATAGATAATGTGTCGGAAGTCTACCTTTGGCATTGTAGACTAGGTCATATCAATAAGAACGGGATAAACATGTTGGCTCAAGAAGGAATTCTTGAAGTAGATGATTGTGAATCACTTCCAACCTGTGAGTCCTGTCTTCTTGGTAAAATGATCAAGTCACCTTTTACTGGAAAAGGTGAGCGAGCCAGTGAACTCTTGGCTCTAGTACATTCTGATGTATGTGGACCCATGAGCTTTAGTGCAAGAGGTGGATATTTCTACTTCATAACCTTCACAGATGACCTATCGAGGTATGGGTATGTCTATTTAATGAAACATAAGTCGGAGTCATTTGAAATATTCAAACTATTCTGAAATGAGGTAGAAAAACAAACTGAAAAGTGTATTAAAACTCTTCGATCTGATCGAGGAGGTGAATATCTTTCTAATGAGTTTCTAACATATCTTGGGGAGAATGGGATTCTCTCTCAGTGGATTCCTTCTGGAACACCACAGCATAATGGTGTGTCTGAAAGGAGGAATCGGACCTTGTTGGACATGGTTCGATCCATGATGGGGTTTGCTGGTCTGCCGATCTTCCTCTGGGGATATGCGCTCGAATCGGCTTGTTACCTTCTAAATAGGATTCTGAGTAAGTCTGTAACCAAAATGCCATATGAGATATGGATAGAACGTAAGCCAATACTCTCGCACCTTAGGGTTTGGAGGTGTCCGACTTATGTTAAACGTTTAATTACGAACAAGCTTGGACCTAGGTCTGACAAGTATTATTTCATAGGGTACCAAAAGAGACCAAAGGGTATTATTTGTACCTAGCTGATGAGCAAAAGGTGTTTGTCAGCCTTAAGACAATCTTTTTGAAAAAGGAGTTCCTTGGTGAAGGGACTGTTGCCTCTAAGGTCGAACTTGAAGAAGTTCGGCAGGTGGAAAAACCGACACAAGTTGCTGAACTTGAATCGGATTTGGTTAGATCAGATCCGGAGTCCATTGTTCCTGCACCCTTAAGGTGGTCTGGTAGAGTACCACGTCAACTGGACAGATACTATGGTTTCTTGATCTGGGACGATGATCCTATCGAACTTGATGAAAACGATGAGGATCCGATCACCTACATGGATGCAATACAGAGATCCAACTCTGAGAAATGGCTAGAGGCCATGAAATTCGAAATGGAGTCCATGAAGGTCAACGATGTGTGGACATTGGTTGACCCATCCGAAGGAGTAAAACCCATAGGGTTTAAGTGGGTCTTCAAGAGGAAGAGGGGTGCAGACGGAAAGGTGGAAACCTATAAAGCCTGTCTGGTTGCCAAGGGATATCGTCAACATTATGGTATAGACTATGATGAGACGTTTTCTCCTGTGGCAATGCTCAAATCCATTCGGATTATGCTTGCGATAGCTGTCCATTTGGATTATGAAATCTGACAGATGGATGTGAAGACAGCTTTCCTAAACGGAGAGCTGGATGAAGAGGTGTATATGATACAATCTGAAGGATTCACATCCACTGATGAGTCTAAGGTGTGCAGACTATAGAGGTCCATTTATGGACTTAAGCAGGCATCCCGGAGTTGGAACATACATTTTGATAGGACGATCAAGGCGTATGGCTTCGTTAAGAACGGAGAAGAGCCATGCATTTATAAGTGGGCTAATGGTCCAGTAGTAGTATTTCTTGTATTATATGTGGATGACATTCTTTTAATCTGGAATGATGTCTTGTATTATAGGGAATAAAGATTTGGCTGTCGTCACAGTTCTCCATGAAGGATCTGGGAGAAGTTTCCTACATCCTAGGGATGAGGATCTATAGGGATAGATTTAAAAGGTTGCTTGGTTTATCTCAGTCCACGTACATTGATACTATGCTGAAGAAGTTCAGCATGGAGAATTCCAACAAAGGCTATCTTCCGATAGGCCATGAAATTTCTATATCGAAGAGGGATTATCCGACAACACCTCAAGAAAGAGAGCGTATGGGTAGGATTCCATATGCTTCGGTAGTGGGATCTATTATGTACGCCATGATATGTACACGACCAGATGTGGCATACTCGCTAGGGGTAGTGAGTAGATACCAATCTGATCCAGGGAAGAATCACTGGAAGGTTGTTAAAACCATTCTGAAGTATTTAAGAAATACTAAGGACCAGTGGCTTATTTATGGTGAATCAGATTTGAGACTTATAGGGTTTACAAACTCTAATTTTCAATCTGATCATGATGACAGCAAAAGTGTGTCGGGATTTATTTTTACCCTTAATGGTGGGACTATCTGCTGGAAAAGTTTCAAGCAGCACACAATGGCTGATTCAGTTTGCGAGATGGAGTATGTCGCTACATCAGATGCTGCCAAAGAAGCGGTGTGGCTGAAAAAATTCATCACCGAGCTCGAAGTAGCATCCTCCCTTGTTGGTCCAGTTTTGCTCTACTGTGACAGCTTTGGTGCCATTGCTCAGGCGAAGGAACCAAAGGCACACCAGCGGACGAAGCATATTCTGCGTCACTACCATTTCATCCAAAAAATTATGGATCGAGGTGATGTCGATCTTCAAAAGATCGACGGAAAGAAGAACCTGGCCGACCTATTCACTAAAGCCATTGCAGTGAAGGAGTTAGATAACTACAAGTCGAAGATGGGTATTAGATACTGCACCGATTGGCTTTAGGCCAAGTGGGAGATTGTTGGGAATAGTATCCCAAAGCCAATCGTCAGTCTGTTGACGGTTGTGTTTATTTTTGTATATGTACATGAATTATGAATTAATAAAAATTATTTTGATATTTTTCATTACAAAATGTTTCATCTTCTAATGAACTCCTATATTGTGGTGAAGTCCTTAGGACTATTTAGACTCGACAAAGGAGAATTTATCGTTTAGTCCTTAAATCTGTTCGTGATCAAATGATACATTGTTACCAAGGACGACAACGTTTATCAAGCATAGGTCGTTGTGTGTCACATAGGTTGGTTGTTCTCTTAACCAATGAGTGTGGAGACACTGGTATAGCATATAGGTGAGATGTAAGGGTACATCTGCACTGAACGTGACCAACTCCGAAGCTATTTCTGCTGTCAAGATTTGCTCTGATGGAATATGGGTATAAATGTTCCTCCGACCTGAGACCGTCACGGTGACTTGCAAGCAACTCACTGCACTTAGGCACTGGACTACCTGAATTTCTAATTCAGTGACGGAAGGCTGCTGGGTGTAGTCAAGTACTTGACTTGTCGGTGCGTGTGTCAAGATGGGATTGACCACTCTAGTTTAGGAGCTGTGTACAGTCATATTTCAATTTAGCAAAACCTTGGCCAGGGTAGTCCTTGTGAGGAGTCACAGGACTGTTTGAGTTGAGCATGATTCGAATGATCTGATCAGGGTTGACAGTTTAACCTTGAGTCATCCTAAACATAGGGGTCAAAAGGATGAATTATACAGTAACCATATTCATGTAGGTTCTGAGTGTTGCGATTGTGACTCTTCGACCTATTCGGATGTCGGGTACCATTGCTAGATGGTCACTTCGATTAGTACAGGAATTGGTTCCTGTGCTACCGGCTTAGGTTCGAACCTGCGGGGTCACACACATTAGAGGTTCCTATCTGATCTGATGGCTGATGTAGAATCCTACATGTTTGAGACTCAGTGATCGAGAATCAAGATTCTCTGATCATGAGTTCCACACATTATGGGTACCGGAGTCAAGAGTCCACTGGTTGGGACTTTTCGATCAGGGTTACATATCGATGAATTCTGATGCCCGATTGTCCATCGGATTTGAACTCAGTATTTATGAAAGATTTAATTAGTAATTTGATCACTAATTAACTCATTTTAATTAAGTAATTATTTTGGATCAAGTCCAATTGAATTGGATTCAGTTGGGTTTGACCCGATTAGGTTAAGAGTTGACCTAATCGTCGAGATGGTTTGATCCCTGATTTGATCAGGGGTTGGGCTTAGTCAATTTTTGATTTGATTAGGATTTTATTGAGCCTAATTAAGCCTAATTAAGTTGGATTTAAATTAGTCTAATTGGACCTAACTTATTTGGTTCAATTAGGTTGGTTTAAGTAATTAAACCACCTTGACCCAATCTCCATGCGCCACCTCACTTTCATTGCATCCATTTGAATTCATAAGAAGAAACTTCTCATGAATTTTTTTCTCATGCCAAGCCCTCTCCACGCTCCACTTTAATGTGCCATATGAATGGATAAGGATGATTGGTTGGCCATTCAAATTCAAAATAAAGTTTGAATTTGAATGGGCAATCAATCTTTGCACCTTATCCCTTTTTTTATACCCCATTTATTACATGAGAAAAGGTTTCTCATGAAATCACTCCATGCATAATTTAAGCCATGCCTCACGCCTTTAGTGGATAAGGGATGAGTTGGTGTCCATTTGAATTCAAAATTTGATTTGAATTCAGATGTGCAATTACTCATCTTTATCCTTTCTTTTGGATAAGATGTTTGACGTTGTTATAAAAGGAGGAGAAGAGTGGGGCATGCAAGAAGAAGATTTTTGGAGAAAAATTTTGGGGCATGAGGAAGTCTTGTACGTGAGAAGAAAATTCATATCCTTCCAAGAGAAAAAGAAAGAAAAGAAAGAAAAGTGGGTGCAAGGTTTCCAGTGAGTTTCTTAGAGTTTTAGCCTGGGGTTCCGGAAGTGCGAAAGTGAGCTACGAGTATCGTGAGCCCACAAAATCTCTAAGAGATCTTCAACATCTTCTCAAACATATTTGTTGATGATTCGGAGTGTCTGAAGAATCGACAGACATCGATCGAAGGAGTTCGATCAGCATCGGCCGTCAAAAGGACTCTACAATGAGTTAGCACTCGTGAGGAGTCGATTAGATTGGAGCTTCGTGTGGATGATCCACAGAGGTTAGACACACTGTGTGGCTGTATCACGATGATCAGATTCTCCTGACGGTGATCAAATTGCGGTGATCTACTATCCGTACAAAGGTATTGTGTTCTGAACACATTACAGTAAAGTATTTACTGTTTGAATTTGAAATTCAAATTTAAATGAATATATGCTATATATCATATTTAGATCCTAATGTAGTATAAATTTATGTTAATTAATTAGATTAATTAATATTTTTTCGCTGTAAAATCATAATTTTAAAAAATTTTTAAAATTACCATTTTATCCCTACACTGAATTTTTTTCAAAAATATGTAGGAGTATATTTCACTGAGCGTGACCACTTTCAGAGTACTCTGCTGTCAAGGGCTGCTCTGATGGGATATTGGTATATGTGTCCCTCAGATCTGAGGCTGCCTCGGTGACTTGCAAGCAACTCATTGTGCTTTGGTGTTGGACTATCCGAATTTTTAATTCGATGATGGAAGATTTTTGGATACGGTCAAGTACTTGTGAAGTTTGGGTGCGAGTCAAGATGGGATTACCCGCTCCAAGTAAAATTGAAGATGATGTATCATTATATTTCAATTTAGTAAAATTTTAATCAAAGCAATTCTAATGAGGAGTCACAGGATTTTTAAAATTGAGACACAGTATGGACCACTCTTCTTGGGTTGACAGTTTACCCTTAGTCATCTTTGAGCATCAAGTATTGAAGGGATGAATTATACGGTAACTATATCCACATGGGTTTTAGAGTATTGCTAAACATACTTCGGTCTATCCGATCGTCGGATCTCATTACTAAATGGTTACATCGATTAGTATAGAAATTATTCTTATGCTATTTGTTTAGGTTCAAACCTATGGGATCACACACATAGAAGTTTTTGTCTGATCAAATGGCTGATCGACAATTATGAATTGTTGAAGGTTTAATTATCAATTTGATTGATGATTAATCCTACACAAAAATTATAATAAATAATTTACTAATGGTTGATAAATTAGAGGAATAATTAATTAACAATATGATTGTTAATTGACTTAATTTGATTGAGCAATGGGGATTGGATTAGATATAATTAAATTGGATTCAATTAGATTGGTTTTGGATTGATTGGCTGCATCCCTATTAAATAATAGGACTTGTTACAATTGATCTCAGGGATGTATGAATATAAAATTATTTTATATAGATTTTGATTGAATCAAATTTTATTAGATAATAAGCTTGATTGGATTAAGCCCTATTATCAAATAGCTTCCCTGATATCTATCAAGAATCAATCTCTAGATCAATAAAATTTTAATCTAACTAATTACAAATTTAATTGAAGCCTAATAATTGAGTTAGGACTCAATTAGTTAGTTTGTCGTAACTAGTTCCTAAGTTAGTTAGGATTGGATTCAAGAATTTGATCAAGATCTTGAATCTTATTTAGAATAAGAGTTAACCAACTTGACAACCTATGTGATATAAAATCCTCCACACCTCCACATCTCTCTTCACATGAAAATTTCCTACACTCCATATGAGCCGCGCCCCCTTTCTTTCTTCCATGAAAAATAGGCGTCCCCTCCCCTTTTTTGTTGTTGCCAAAAACAAGAAGGGGCGTCCAAGAGTTGGATGCCCCAATTCTACATGGTGCGATCCCTCTTTTCTCCTCCCTTTTTGAAAAAAATTTAGGAGACTTTCTTACTGATTTTTAGGGCATCAAAGAGAGGCTTCTCTGCTGGTTTTACAACAAAAACTTGGAGAAGAAAAGTTCTTCCCAACAAGAGAGAGAAAGAAGAAGAAGGATCTTCTTTCATGTGTGCAGCGTTGAAGAAGGAGTTCTTCTTTCAGATTTTTATTTATTTTTTAAAATAAAAATTAAATTAAATCTAATTTTTAATATGAAAATTTTAAAAAAAATACTAAAAAAAATATGATTTGACGTTTGGAGCTTCTTGGAGTTCTAGATCAAGAAAGAAGATGGATCTTCTTTCTCGTGCGCAGTCTTGAAGAAAAAAAGTTCTTCTTCCAGATTTTTTTTTTATTTTTTTAAGATAAAAATTGGATTAAATCTAATTTTTAATATAAAAATTTAGAGAAAAAATATCAAAAAAATATGGTTGGGCGTTTGGGGCTTCTTGAAGTTCTAGATCAAGGAAGAAGATCGATCTTCTTTCTTATGTGCAGCTTTGAAGAAGGAGTTTTTTTTTAGATTTTTTTTTATTTTTTTAAAGATAAGAATCAGATTAGATCTAATTTTTAATATAAAAATTAAAAAAAAATATCAAAAAAATTTGGTTGGATGTTTGGGGCTTCCTAGAGTTCTAGATCAAGAAATAAAAAGGAGAAGAAGAGAGAAGAATGGTTCTTCTCTTAGATCTCTCTTTTGAATTTTTTTAGATCTCAAGATTTTATATAATTTTTAGTATGAGAAATCAGATTAGATCTAATTTTCATCATGAAAAATCAGATAAGAAAAAATCTTCTTAAGGGCGTGAAACGAAGAGAGAAAAGTTCCATCTTATTGTGATAAATTATGAAGAAAGAGTTCTTCTCTTGATCTCTATTACAGAGATCAGATGCATGGATCCATGAAGAAAGGGAGAGGATCTCTTTATTCTTCATCTCCATCACATTCCTCTTAGATCAGTCAAAGGATGGTGTCTTCGCGAGCTAGCACGTTCGAGGAGATCGATCAGCATAAGGGCTTCGTGTGAATATTTGTAGAGACCAGATGCGTGTGCGGCTGGCAAGCATCATGAAGAACCATCTACCATGGATTTTGGATGTAGTGATCTACAACCCACGCTCAGGTATGAAGTTTTGAATTTAATTAATATTTAGATATAATCTAAACATAAATTAGATATGTTCTATACTTGCTGAATTTTAGATTTCAGATGTACATACATGCATATTAGTTTATATCATAGATCCTGTATGATGATTTAGATTTGATCTATGCATGCATTGTAGATTAAATTATTTAATCTTTGTATGTTCCGTTGTAAATTTTTAAAAATATATGCATATCACGTACCACGCTTTCCTTCATTAAGAACATAGTTTCAACTTCTAAACCTTTAGAACTTTTATATATGAATTTGTTTGGTCCTAAAAGGACAACTAGCTTAGGAGGTAAAAGATATGATTTTGTGATTATTGATGATTTCTCATATTTTACTTGGATCTTATTTTTAGCATCTAAAGATGAAGCATTTTCAACTTTTTTTTAGTTTTATCAAAAAATCTCAAATAAAAATGATTTACTAATTATTTCAATTCGTAGTGATCATGGTACCGAATTTGAAAATAAAAATTTTGAAAAATTTTATGATAAAAAAAGGTATAGATTATAATTTTTCTGCACCTAGGATATCCCAACAAAATGGGATAGTAGAAAGAAAAAATAGAACTCTTGAAGAAATGGCTCGTACCATGCTATGTGAGAGCAATCTTTCAAAATATTTTTGGACAGAAGCTATCAACACAGTATGTTACATCCTAAACCATACTTTAATAAGATCAATTTTAAAGAAAACACTTTATGATTATGGAAAGGTAGAAAACTTAACATAGGATATTTTCATATTTTTGGTTGCCATTGCTTTATTTTAAATAATAATAAAGATAGCTTAGAAAAATTTGATGCTAAATCTAATGAAGCTATCTTCTTTAGCTATTCCACTTATAGTAAAGTTTTTAGAGTTTTTAATAAAAAAACTCTAGTAGTGGAAGAGTCAATCCATATAGTTTTTGATGAGACTAATGATCTTCCATCAAGAAAGAGAGAGGATGCTGATGATGCCAGTATCATAGAAGAAGGAATGAAAAATTTTACCATCAAAGACTCAAATGAGCAAAACAAAGACCAGCTGGAAGAAAAGCATAAGGATGAGAGCATCAAGGATCAAAATGTTTAAGAACAACATCAAGGTATAAGTGATCTTCCAAAGGAATGGAGGTATGTCCATAATCACCCCAAGAAATTAATCATTAGTGATCTGGCACAAGAGATAAGAATTCGATCTTCTCTTAGAGATGTATATAATTATGTAGTTTTTGTTTTTCACTTAGAATCTAAGACAATAGAAAAAGCTGAACAAGATCATAACTGGATTAATGCTATGCAAGAAGAGTTGAACCAGTTTGAAAGAAATAATATTTGGACTCTTGTTGCTAGACCTAAAAACCATCCAATAATTGAAATAAAATGGGTATATAGGAATAAACTTGATGAAGATGGTAATGTAATTAGAAATAAGACAAGATTAGTTGCTAAAGGATATAATCAACAGGAAAGAATTGATTTTGATGAGATATTTGTACCTGTTGCTAGATTAGAAGCTATATGAATGTTGCTTACTTATGCATATTTCATGAATTTTAAACTATTTTAAATGGATGTTAAAAGTGCCTTTCTAAATAGTTATATTGCTGAAGAGGTATATGTAGAGCAACCCCCAGGTTTTGAAAATCATAAATATCCAAACCATGTATTTAAATTAAACAAAGCTCTGTATGGTTTGAAACAAGTCCCTAGGGCTTGGTATGAAAGACTAAATAAGTTTTTATTAGAAAATAGTTTTTCAAGAGGAAAAGTAGATTCAACTCTTTTTATAAAAAGAAAAGATGAAGAGATACTAGTTATACAAATATATGTTGATGATATTATATTTGGATCTACCAATAAAATTTTATGTCAAAAATTTGTTAAGCTTATGCAGGAGGAGTTCGAGATGAGCATGATGGGAGAACTCACCTTCTTCCTCAGACTCTAGATCAAGTAAATGAAGGAAGAAATCTCCATCACCCAAAGTATGTACATAAGAGAATTATTAAAGAAATTTGAGTTGGAGAGCTCTAAGAGTGTAAGTACTCCTATGAACCTTTCCTGTAAATTAGATAAGGATGAACATGGTAAGTCTGTTGATTCAAAGCTTTATAGAGGCATGATAAGTTCTTTGTTATATCTTACTATCAGTAGATCTGATATAATGTTCAGCGTATGTATGTGTGCTAGATTTTAGTCTAATCTTAAGAAATTACACTTGAATACTGTTAAAAGAATATTTAAATACCTTAAAGGAACCCAAAACCTAGGATTTTGATTTTTTAAGCGATCTTCTATAGATTTAATAGGTTACTCAGATACTGATTTTGCTGGATGTAGATTAGATAGAAAAAGCACTAATAAAATTTATCAATTTCTAGGAGTCAACTTAATCTCTTAGTTTAGCAAGAAGCAAAATTCGGTTGCATTGTCTACGGTCGAGGTTGAGTACATTACAGTCGGAAGTTGCTATGCTCAAATCTTATGGATTAAGCAACGGCTCATAGATTTTGGGATTGAACTTAAGGACATTCCCATTAGATGTGACAATACTAGTGCCATTAATTTGACTAAGAACCCAATCCAACATTTTAGGTTAAAACATATTGAGATTAGACATCACTTTATAAGGAAACATGTTAAAAATAATGATATAATACTTGAATATATAAATACTGAGAATTAATTAGCTGACATATTCACTAAAGTATTAAATGAAGATAAATTTTGTAAAATTAGGAGAGAATTAGGCATCTTAGATCCTTTTGCTTGATCTCTTGTCATAGTTCTTCTCTTAAAATCCTTCCAAAATTTCTTTACTTCATCATCTTAAATTTAGATGGCATTTATTTTTTATTTGAGGTCTGTTTCAAGCCAATTAAAAATTATTAGAGTTATTTAGATATGATCTCGAATTTTTTTCTATTGAAAATTTTCATTGAAAAATTATATCAAAATTTATCTGAGCTCTACAAGATCATCTAAGTCGATTCAAATTTTTTTCAATTTTTTTTCATTGATTTTTTTTTTTATTTTTAAATTTTTCTGTATCGCCTAAACCAATCCTGAATGGGACGACCCATGGACATCCCAATTGCCGGGTAAATGGGTTTGTAAGGTATGTTTGTGGGTCAATCTGTTTAACTTTTTCCTAAAATCTCAAAGGGGCCGGCTAATCTACTGTTCATCTTCCTTCATCTTCGTCCCAAATTAAAGCCCCTCTCCAAGCTTCCCATTAGCCATAAATCCTTAAATCCAACCTTCAATCGGCCCAAAAATCCCTAGAATCTACCATAAAAACTTGGGTAGACACTTTCTCTTGGCCAATCCATGATCAAAACTTATTCTTTCTTGATCTTAACTGAATCCTTGAAACCCTTCTTTCAAAAATCTTAAACATAGACCATCCATCTCTAGATCCATCATTTCTCTTCATCCCCATTATCCTTTCACCCTCTATTCCTCTCTTGACCAGTTCTTTGGCCCTCACTACACCAAATGGCTCCCAAGATGCGGCTGTCCCAAAAAAAAAAATCTGTGAGGCCATCAGAGGCAGAAGAAAGAAGAAAGAGGGTGGCTCAGATCCCAGCTCAAGCCTCTCCTCCTAGGACTCCAAGTAAGGTTCCTCTTTCTGCCAAAAAAGTTGCTTTAGGGAGAAATATAGATTTTGGTTTCTTAAGAAGAGATAGTTTTTCAGTTGGAGAGAAGATAGTTAAACAAGGATGGAGGTTCTTCTGTTGCTTGTCTTAGCCAGTGTACATAGACTTAGTTAAAAAATTTTACTCAAACCTAGTATTTAATGATGGAGTTCTAAGATCTGTTGTAAAGGGTGTTGAGATTGTCTTGAATGCTGTAAGGTTGGGTTGATTGCTTCAAATGCCTTATGTGAGAAGCTGTCTTGATGAGCTTCCTAGGAAAAAGAATGGACTCAGATCCATCCTAGGAAGAAATGATGTTGAAGGTTTTATGAAGATAGAGGCAAAAGACTTGAGTGTGGAGATAAGACTACACCACATAACCTCTAGGATCTTCTTCTCCAAAAGGAGAAGATATCACCTAATGATTGGACGGGATATATGTCTGATGCACCATGTTATATCCGAGTCTCCACTGAATCTTTCGTTTCTGATGATTGATGCCATAAGGGAGGCATTGAATAGATCCAAGGCTCCCTTACCTTATGGAATGGCCCTGACTGTTATTTTTAGACAGTGTGGTGTGAGTTTTGAGGGGGACGCTATGTGCAGGCTGCTGAATACTGATACTTACAATGACCATTCTCTTCGACGTATGGGTTTCATTAGAGTGGATGGTCGTTGGACCAAGGGTCGAGATGTTGTATATGTGGAGGAAGAGGAGGAGCATGCTGAGGGGGAGGATCCTTCATCACCACGTGAGCTCAGGTCGAGCCCTGATATTCATTTTGTGTCAGAGTCTGAGGCAGATCCTTTAGTTAGTGCACCCCCATCTACGAGCCATACCGTGCCATCATCATCTAGATTGGGGGAGGACGAGATGGGACTACTAGCTGAGCGAATAGCAGATATTTTTTTCTTCCAGCAGCAGCAGTTTCAGGAGTAGCTCTTTCAGTAGTTCCAGCAGTTTCGTAGCAAATCTTTCAGCAGATGCAGCAGCAACAGTATCAACCTCCTCAGTCAAGCTCATTCTCTGCTGCCTCATCAGATTTTTCAGTTGTGCCTCATATCTCTTCTTTAGTACAGTTGTTGACTGATCTGAGCTCCAGATTGGAGAGTATGGAGAGCTCTATGCTCAGATTCAGTGGCAGACTTTTTGATATAGAGAGGGAGATCAGATTGGTCTTGGCTTCACTGCCAGTAAGAGCGAGCACCTCGAGCAGTTCTTCATCTCAGTTAGCTAATCTTGCTCAGGAGATAGAGAGACTTCATGGTCTGCTCAAATCGACATTTGAGTTGATCCAGACTAATATTAGAAACTCGAAGAATTTTATTTCATCTGATCTTGAGGGGCTCAGTGTTTCAGTGAGAGGTGTCTTATCTCAGCTAGATGCCATTAGGACTCAACTCTAGTCTAGACCCTCTATATCCACTGAGCCTACCCTTGTTCAGCTTATCGCCTTTCGTCCTCCGACCTCTTCTACTAAGATCAGATCATCCAGTCGAGGTCGAGGCAGACATGATCGTGATTTTACTTTGGAGTCATTCCCTCATTTTATTCTTTTTGATCATGAGCCTGATGTCTAGTCTCTTTGATCATGATTATGCTATTTTGTATTAGCTGCTTTAGGTCTCATACTACTTGGTTATTGTATTTTGTTAAAAAATATGTGGTAATGTATAGATTTATTGTGACTTGATTATGTACTTGACTTTTGTAACCTCTTATTTTGTTATATTTAAATAAGGTTATCCATTATCATCTTTTGTGTTGTTAACTTATGATTATGACTTCTTAGATATTTGTGAATGAATTTTTATTCAATTAAAAGTTACTCTGATACCTGTTGTAGGACCGTAGCCCATAACCTACTTCTCTTACTTATTAAAAATTTTACTATTTATAAACTCTCTTTAATCTATTTTTGATGATGTCAAAAAGGAGGAGAAATAAGAAAGAGAGAAAGAGGAAGTTTTTACAAGTTGGTTATGTAACTAGAAAGGGGGAGAGAAAGAAAGTAAGTATTTTTGCAAAATGATTATTTTGTCTTTTCATATAAGAAAGGGGAAGAATTTTGTTTTTAAAAATAATTTTTGGCAAAACTTTGATATTTCATAAGTAATTTTCAGCAAAAATAGGAAAGTATGGTTTAAAATATCATAACTTGCTGATAGTGTGAAACTCATGATTCTCTATAACTTGTGTTCAACCTCTGGCATGTTCTCTTAACTTTCAAGTACTTTAAAAACTCAACTTTTTATGCTTTATTGATCTCTCTTTGTGAACACTTAAATATTTTGTCATCATCAAAAAGGAAGAGATTGTTACCTCAAAAATTGATTTTGATGATCACAAACCATTTGAGGAGACTACTAATGAGTTTCTTATCTTTAGAGAATACTTTTGTATGGTTTCAGGTAGTCCATAAATATTGAGTTTGAAAAGGTTCTTCAAGGGTGCCAAAGTTGAAGATTTTGTAAGTTAGAGATGATTTTGAAGCCTTCTGAGAGTGTCAAGTTCATTCAAATTTATTTAAAAGTGTTTGATAGTATTTTGGTACTTAAATGTATGAAAAATTAGGTTGGAATAGAATGGAGCGACCCATTAGGTCATTCTCTTGCAAAAGGGAGCCGGCACGCACCTGTCTTGGCTTTTAGCACGCAGTGGGGCGACCTATGGGTCGACCCTCGAGAGCCTGAGACCAAGATAGAGAGCATGGTTCTCTATCTGGCCAATTGGATCGACCCACTGTGGCGCAGACGTGCATAATGGCTAGTTTTTAGTCTATTTTTGATGCATTTAATGCACATTAAACACACTCCAACGGCTCTTAACCAATTCTAAGACACTCTCAAGACTTAATGAAGACTATAAATGTTTTCTAGAGATGGAAAATTAGAAGAACATCTGAAATATTCAAGCTCAAATTTGAGAAAAAGAAAGAAAACCCTAGAAAAAGAGAAAAAAGTATTCAATCAGCTCACCAACCACTCTCCAGCTGCATTCAAGTGTTCAAATCATTTGGAGGTGTCCAACAAAAGCTTCTACTCCTTAAGTATTATGCTTTTATTATTTTACTATGCTCATTTAAGGAGCTCTTTTGCACTAAAAATTCTGTACTCTATTTATTTGCTGTTATACTTTGAGTTTTGAGAAGTTCTAAAACTCAGATAGGTTGATCCGAACTTGTAATCGGAGGATTTGTGGATTGGCTTGTACTTGAGAAACAAGCGTTCTTGCTTGGACAGCAAGAGTCGGTGTAATCCGATGTATTATAATTGAAAATTCTTTTAGTGAATTGAATTCTCAAGTTGGATCTTAGGGCGTGGATGTAGGTGCAAGATTAGCATCGAACCACTATAAATCCTTAGTGTTTGCTGTGCTTGCATATTTTCTCTTTCTTATTGTGCTCTATACTTATTCATTTATTAATTATGTTTGATCTTTTGTCATTGTTAATTAACTCACCTCACTCATCAAGTTGAGCACATTCCGTGTGAGCACTAATCACTAAAAATTTTAAGAGACCCAATTCACTCCCCCTTTTGGGTTCCATATCTGGGCAACAGAACCTATCCATGGATGCACATGGGTGAGCTGGCCAAAGTTGGGCTCGTGTGTAGTCTGTGTGGATTCTAGTACGTACTAAGAAATTAAAGTAATTCTTCGAATTGGAGGTAGAGGCTACTGATTCGTATAAAATAGTAGAAGAACCTTTAGACTAAAGTCCATGTCTTTCGGCTTAACAAATTCATATACTTATTAAGTTTTGGTTTTTCCTTGTGTGTGTAGATATGGTCTCAAACTTGTCACACCGATCACTTTTGGACAATTAGAAATTGATGGGATTCAATTTTGATAACTAGTATCGAAAGTTAAAGATCGTTCTGGAGCACGAGCGGATCCTGTATGTGATTACAGATCCAGCACCTGAGGAGCCTGCTCCCAATGCCCGAGGTGTGGTCCGAGATACTTATTTGAAGTGGCTCAACGACTGCACCACGGTTCGTTGCATCATGTGGGCTTCCATGAATGATGAGTTTAGCCAAAAATTTGAAGAGGCTCAGTTAGAGGAAATGCTTCAAGTGTTGCGAGAGTCCTTTGATACTTCCAACGATGTTGAGCAGCACCAGACTAGTTGCATCATTTTCAACACTCGAATGAGGGAGGGTCATTTTTTATGGATCATGTATTGTACATGTTTGAGCATATCGAGAAACTGAGCAAACTCAACTTTCCTTTGCATGAACAGTTGGGGATGGATGCGATCCTGAACTCCCTACCCAAATCCTACCTACTGTTTCTCAGTCATTTTAGAATGACGAAGTCTATAATCAACTACCACAGTCTGTTGGGGTTGCTATAGACTTTTAAGAAGGATCACCAGCTCCACAAGGAGATGGTGAATTTAGTGGGAGGATCTTCTTCAGGTGGGCATCGTTCCTTTAAGAAAGAAAAAAAAAGACTAAAAAGGTGCAAAGTGCTGGGAGTCAGATCCAGAAGTCTAAGTTCAAGATTGATCAGAGTCAGGCAGAGTACTTCTTTTGTAAGAAACAGGATCACTGAAAGAAGAATTATCCTCAGTATAAAGCTTCTCTTGATCTGAACAAGCAAAAGAAGAAGAAGCAATTGATTGCTGGACAAGATATTTTTGTGATAACACCTTGTAACTTCTCTCTTTTTGATACAATGATCTAGGTATTGGATACTGGAAGCCCCATTAATATTTGTAATTCATTGCAGATTCTTCAGGTCAGTGCCAAGTTTGGAGATGGCAAGAGATTCCTGAACATTGAAGATGGAAGATCAGTTCTAGTTCTAGCTTTAGGAATCATCAAGCTTATATTCGAATCTCATTCTATTGTTCTAAATGAATGTCATTACTATCCTAGTTTTCTTTTAAATATTATTTTTGTAGGCCTCTTGGTCAATTCAAATTATGATATATAAATAAAAAAAATTTGTGATATCATTTTGAATGGTGTTACAATTTTGCGTGGACAGTTGAACAATGGAATCTATGTTGTATCTAGGCCTAATGTAATATACATGTCAAATAAGCACCCTAGGATTGTCGATGTCACGGATGCCTACCTTTGGCATTATAGGCTAGGTCATATCAACAAGAATAAGATGAAGAGGTTAGCTTAAGAAGGGATTCTTGATAAAGACTATTATGAATCGTTACCTATCTGTGAGTCTTATTTACTTGAAAAGATGATCAAGTCAGTTGAACAATAGAATCTATGTTGTATTTAGGCCTAATGTAATGTACATGTCAAATAAGCACCCTAGGATTGTCGATGTCACGGATGCCTACCTTTGACATTATAGGCTAGATCATATCAATAAGAACAGGATGAACAGATTAGCTCAAGATGGGATTCTTGATAAAGACGATTATGAATCGTTACCTATCTGTGAGTCTTGTTTACTTGAAAAGATGACCAAGTCACCTTTTACTGAAAAAAGTGAATGAGCCAGTGATGTTCTGGGTCTAGTACATACTGATGTATGTGGACTTATGAACACAAGTGCTAGAGGAGGGTATCACTATTTTATTACGTTCATAGACGATCTATCAAGGTATGGATACATCTACTTGATGAAACATAAGTCTAAATCATTTGAAATGTTCAAACATTTCCATAATGAAGTAGAAAAATAAATTAGAAAGAGTATTAAAACTTTTTGATCAGATCGAGGAGGTGAATATCTTTCTAGTGAATTTCTGACATACCTTGAGGAGAATAGAATTCTCTCTCAATGGATGCCTTCTGGAACACCACAGCATAATGGTGTATCAGAAAAGAGGAATCAACCATGTCCAAATCGAATCTTATTGGATATGGTTCGATCTATGATGGGATTTTCTACTCTACCAATATCCTTTTGGGGATATGTACTCGAGTCGGCTTGTTATGTGCTTAATAGAATTTTTAGTAAATCTATAAGTAAAGCACCGTATGAGATATAGACTGGAAGTAAGCTAGTGCTCACTCATCTTAGGGTTTGGGGATGTCTGGTTTATATCAAATATTTGAAAACGGACAAACTAGGAGCTAGGTCTGATAGATGTGATTTTATTGGGTATCCCAAAGAAATCAAAGGGTATTTCTTGTACCTTGCTGATGAACAAAATGTGTTTGTCAGCCTTAGGACAGTCTTTTTAGAAAAGAAATTCCTCAGAGAAGGGATTAATGCCTCTAAGATTGAACTTGAGAAGGTTCAACAGGTAGAACCGATACGATCTAGTGAACCCATAGTACTGGATTTGATGAGATCAAATCCAGAACCAATTGAAAAGACACCATTAAGAAGATCCGATAGAGTATCGTGTTAATCGGACAGATACTATGGTTTCTGAATCCGGGATGGAGATTCTGTTGAACTCGATGAGAACAATGAGGATCCGATCACCTATATGGATGCTATGCAGAGGTCCGACTCTGATAAATGGCTTGAAGCTATGAAATCCAAAATGGAGTCCATGAAGGTTAATGATGTATGGATATTAGTTGATCCACCTGAAAGAATTAAACCCATAGGATGTAAGTGGGTCTTCAAAAGGAAGTGGGGCACAGACGAAAAAGTAGAGACCTATAAAGTCCATTTGGTTGCCAAAAATTATCGTCAGTATTATGTTATTGACGATGACGAGATATTTTCTTCTATGATAATGCTCAAATCTATTCGGATTATGCTTGTGATAGCGGCATACATGGACTATGAAATTTGACAATGGATATGAAAATAGTTTTTCTAAATGGAGAGCTGCAAGAAGAGGTGTATATAATACAACCTGAGGGTTTTACATCCATAGATGAGTCAAAGGTGTGCAAGCTTCAGAGATTCATTTATGGATTGAAGCAAACATTCAGGAGTTGGAACATGCATTTCAATAAAGTTATCAAAACGTATGGCTTCGTTTGGAATAGAGAAGAGCCCTGCATTTACAAATGGATAAATGATTTTGTAGTTGTATTCTTCATTCTGTATGTGGATGATATTCTCTTAATTGAAAATGACATCCCTGCATTACAAAGAATAAAAGTCTGGTTATCATCTCATTTCTCTATGAAGGACTTGAGAGAAGCATCCTACATCCTTGGGATGAAGATCTATAAAGATAGATCAAAAAGATTGCTTGGATTGTCTCAGTCCACGTATATTGACACTATGCTGAAGTGGTTCAGCATGGAGAATTCTAAGAAATGCTATCTTTCGATAGGCCAAAAAATTTTTCTCTCAAAAAAGAATTGTCTGACAACTCCTCAAGAGAGAGAATGTATGAGTAGCATTCCATATATTTCAGCAGTGGGTTTTATAATATACACTATGATATGTATAAGACCAGATGTGGCATACTCACTAGGGGTAGCGAGTAGATACTAGTCTGATCCAGAAGAGAACCATTGGAAGGTCATAAAGACCATCCTCAAGTGTTTCAGAAATACTAAGGACCAGTGGCTTGTATATGGTGAAATTGATTTGAAACTAGTGGGATTTACCGACTCCAGCTTTCAGTCAAACCATGACAATAGCAAGAGTATGTCGGATTATGTTTTTATCCTGAATAGTGGAGCAATCTGCTAGAAGAGTTTCAAGTAGCACACTGTGGCTAACTCTATTTGTGAAGCAGAGTATATTGCGGTATCCGATGCTGCGAAGAAAGCTGTATGGTTGTGGAAGTTCATCGGTGAGCTTGGAGTAGCACCCTCCGTTGATGGCCTTGTCTTGTTATACTGCGACAACACTGGAGCCATTGCTCAAGCTAAGGAGCTGAAGTCCCATCAGCGCATCAAGCATATTTTGCGTCGCTACCACCTGATCCATGAGATCGTGAATCGAGATGACGTCGATCTTCAGAAAATCAATAGAAAGAAGAACCTAGCCGACCCATTTACTAAAGCTCTCGAGATCAAAGAGTTTGATGATCACAAATCGAAGATGGGTATACGATATTATATCGATTGGCTTTAGTCCAAGTGGGAGGAGCATATTTTGTAAATTATATATAAATTTTTATTAATAAAAATTATTTGACTTTTTCATTACAAATTGACCATCTTTGAATTTTTATGTTATAATGGAGTCCTTAGGACTATAATTAATCGACAAAAGAGAATTTATCTTTAAGTCTTTAAAAATATTCGCAACCAAACGATATGCTATTACAAGGACGATAGCGATATCAAGTGTAGATCGTTGCATGCCATATGAGTTGGTTTTTCTCTTAACTAAGGAGTGTGGAGATATGTTATAATATGCAGATGGAATGTAGGAGTACATTCACATCGAACGTGATTATGTGCTGGGCACTCTGCTGTCAAGAGTAGCTCGAGAAGGATATGGGTATAAGTGTCCCTCAGATCCGAGATCACTACGATGACTTGTAAGCAACTCACTGTATTTTAGTACCGAACCATCTGAGTTTTTAGTTCAGTGATGGAAGGATATTGGGTGCAATCAAGTACTTAATAAGTCGGTGTGTGAGTCAAGATGGAATTGACCCCTCTGAATTAGTAGGAGATATGCATCAGTGTATTTCAATTTAGCAAAATCTTGGCTAGGATAATCTATGAGATAAATTTGAAAGGTTGAAATACAATATGGTCGACTAAATTAGGGTTGGCAATTAAATCCTAAGTCATCTTGAGCATTTGGATCAAAAGAATGAATTATATGGTAACCATACGCCAGTAGATTCTAGAAGGTTGCTTTGCAATACTTCAACCTATCCGATCGTCGGGTCACCATTGCTAGTAGTTATATTGATTGGTATAAAAAGTTGTTCCTATACTACCAGCTTAGGTTTGAACCTATAGGATCATATGCATTAGAAAATTTGATCAGATCAGATGGCTAAAGAGTCCAATTGGATTGTGACTCTGTTGAAGAGCCCTACTCAGACTAGGACTCTGTGGAAGAATCCCACTGGGACTGGGACTCTACTATTTTTGAAGAATTAATTAGTAATTAGATTACTAATTGACTCAATTTGATTAAGTAAAGAGCTTTGGATCAAGTTTAATTGAATTGAATTCAGTTCGACTCTGATTGTGTTTGATATGATCGAGTCCGATTACAAAAAAAATTTAATCCTGATTCGATCAGGGTTTTGACTCGGCTAATTTTTAATTGGATTAGAAATTTGTTAAGATATCTGAAGTTCTAATTGGGTTAGGTTCATTTTCATCAATGGATTCAATCCAAATTTGATTTGGATTAGAATCAGAATTGGAAATGAAGAGTTCTTATCAACTAAGACTCTATTTTTATCTCTTTGCACCATCCTTGGACTCTTGCCAATTTCTCCACATCTAATTGGATTTGAATTATGATTTTTGGCTTTTGGGATGTATAGACGATTTCATACATGTATTTCGAAATTTTTTCAAAAAAATTATAGGGAAAGATAATTAGATTAATCAAATTAATATAACATGCATATGGTCTAATCATCAAATCAACCTACTCTAGGATCTATGACATGTTATGTTACATATAAAATCTAAGAAACAATGAAGATAAAATCAGCATGCATGCATGTAAGCAGTAGATCACATCTACTTCTAATTTAAGTTCAGAATTTTATACTTGATTATGGGTCGATGATCTCCGCTACTAAGAGACATGATGGAGAGGATCTTTGTTGGTTGCTCACAGCCGTATATGCATCTGGCCTCTACGAAAAATTCTCTCAAAACTCTGATCTGATCGATTTTCTCGGAAGTGCTAGCTCACGTGAAGATCTTCTTCTTAGCCGATCTGAATCCTTTCATCAAATCTTTGGAATCTTTCTAGAGATTGAAGATGAACTTCTAGAGAAGATGAAGAGGTGAAAGAAAGATGGAGAAGAAAATAATTTTCTTCTAATTTATTCTCTCTTTCCAAACCCAAATGATCAAAAATCTGAAATTCAAATTTTTATGCACACCCCAAGAGAGAGGATCCTCTTCTTTATTTTTCATATCATGAACTATGCCCAAACTTTCACTACATGAAGAACTCTCTTCTGGTATCTTACACACATAAAAGAAACTATAAAAGCCCCTTTTATAGGTATGTAAGGAGGTGGGGTGAAGAGTCCTAGTGATCCTAGACTCTTATAGGATTCTGCTTCCCTTCACAATTTCACATCCCAAAACATGCCAAAAAAATATGAGACACTCCTTTTCATATTTTTTTATGGTAAATCAATTTCCAACTAATCTTCCATGAAATATTTCTTCAAAATGTTGCACATATAAGGAGAAAGAAATTTATTGGCATGGAGAGGTTGATCTGGATGAAAACAGATTCTCCTGATAAAAAATATTTTAAAATTTAATTTTAAAATCTTTCTTTTATTAAAATCAAATTAGATTTGGATGTGAGATAGATAAGAAAAATAACTCTTTGGTGTGAAAAAATTTCACACAAAATAATTTTATGTGTGGAGATATATGACATGCAAACTAGATTGGCGTAGGAAGAAGAGTCCTATTCCAATAAAGACTCTAAATTTCCTTATTTGAATCCAAACCAAATCACATCTGATTTGACTCAAATATATGCAACCCAATCTAATTAAGTTCATAAATTCTTAATCAAATCTTAATCAGATTAGAAATTTATTGAACCAAAATTCTAATCAAATCAGAGATAATTTTTCCTTAGCGATTAGATCATTTCATAACCTAATCGGGTCAAACCTAATTGAATCCAATTCAATTAGATTTTATTTAATTATCTTTATTCAATCAAATTAAGCTAATCAGTAATTTAATTATTAATTAATTTTTTATTAATTCACTAATACTTGGTGAATTAATTTATTATAATTTTTGCATAAGATTAATCATCAATCGAATTGACGATTAAGCCCTTGAACGATTCTCGATCGTTGATCAGCCACATGATCATTTAGAAACTTCTTTTGAGTATGATCCATAGGTTCGAACCTAAGTCGGTAGCACAGAAATAACTTTTTGAACCAATCGATGTAATCATCTAGCAATGATGACCCGACGTCTGGATAGATCGAATGATGGCGAAGCAACATTCATGAACCTATTGTCATATGGTTACCATATAATTTATCCCTTTGACCTTAATGCTCGAGGATGACCTAGAATTTAACTATTAATCCTAGATAAGTCATTCACATTGTATTTCAATCTTTTTTAAATCCATCACATGGATTATTTGGGCCCAGATTTTGCTAAATTGAAATACACTGATGCATATCTCCTACTAATTCGGAGGGGTCAATCCTATCTTGACTCACGTACCGACTTGATAAGTACTTGATTATACCAAAAAATCTTTTGTCACTGAATTAGAAACTCAGTTAGTCCAGCATCAAAGTACAGTGAGTTGCTTGTAAGTCACTGTGGTGATCTCAGGTCGGAGGGACACTTATACCCATACCCTTCGCGAGCTACTCTTGACAATAAAGTTCTCCATAGTTGGTCACGTTCAGTGATGATGTACTCTTACATCTTACCTGCATGCCATACCAGTTTCTCCACATCATTTGATTACAAGGACAACCAATGTATATGGTACACAATGACCTACACTTGATATCGCTATCGTCCTAGTAATAGTGTATCATTTGGTCGTGAATCAATTTAAGAACTATACGATAAATCCTCCTTTATCGATCAAAGTAATCCTAAGGACTTCATCATAATATAGAAATTCATTAAAAGATGTAACCTTGTGATAAAAAATACCTTATAATTTTTATTATTTATCAATTCATATACATTTATAATTAGTATAATCGTCAAACGATTGACTTTAGAATATAATTTCCAACAACTCCCACTTGGACTAAAGACAATCAGTATAGTATCATATACCCATCTTCGATTTATCATCTTAGAACTCTTAAATACCGAGGCTTTAGTAAATGGGTTGGTCAAGTTCTCTTTTTCGTTGATCTTCTAAAGATTGATATCACTTTAATAGATTTTTTGAATAAGGTGGTAGCGATGCAAAATACCTAGTAAGCTAATGGGACTTTGGCTCCTTGACATGAGCTATGGCTCCGGTGCTGTATAATACAGTAGGATCATCATCGGAGGGTGCCACTCCTAGCTTGCCAGTGAACTTGTACAATCATATAGCTTCTTTGCAAGTATTGAATGCTGCAATGCATTTTGCCTCGCAATTTGAGTTTGGCTATATTTTTCTGCTCAGAATCTTTCCAACAGATTGCTCCATTATTTAAGGTAAAGATGTATTCCGATACATTCTTGCTATTATTATGTTTTACTGAAAACTGGAGTCATACTCCATAAGTTTTAAGTTAGATTCTCCATAATCGAGTCACCGATCCTTAGTATTTTTCAAATATCTAAGGATGACCTTTCAGTGATTCTCACCCAGATCTTGCAAGTATCCGCTTACTTCCTTAGTGAGTATACTATATCCGATCTCAGACATGGTGTAATGATAGAACAAATTCTATTCATAAACACCCTATGCATGTTGGACTGAGAAAACTTAAGCAGCCTCTTAGATCTATCTCTATAGATCTTCATCCTTAGGATGAGAGATGATTTTTCAAGTCCTTTATGGAGAACTATTATAACAGCGAAACCTTCATTTCCTGTAATGTAAAGAATGTCATTTTCGATTAAAAAAATTTATTCATATACAAAACAAGAAATACACTCATAGAACTATTAACCCATTTATATTTGCAAGGTTCTTCTTCGTTCTCAACGAAGCCATATATTTTGATCACTTATCAAAATGCACACTCCAACTCCGAAATATTTATCATTGCTACAAGAAAAAATATCTCGTTATGGTCAATACCATAATATTGACAATATTTTTAAGCAACTAGATGAGCTTTGTAGGTCTCCACCTTCTCGTCTTTGCTACTCTAATCCTATTGGAGATCCAGTTACACTCTATAGGTTTTACCCTTTCAAGTAGATCAACGAGTGTCCATACACCATTGACCTTCATGGACTCCATTTCGGACCTATGGCTCTAAGCCATTAATCAGAGTCAAACTTCCGCATGGCATCCATGTAGGTGATCAAATCTTTGTTGTTCTCATCGAGTTCAACAGGATCATGTTTCGAAATCTAGATACTGAAGTATCTATCTGATGGATGCGGTACTCTATCGAATCTCCTTAATGGTGCCTCTACAATGGGTTCCATATTTGATATGATCAAATCCGATTCTATGGGTTCATTAGATTGTGTTGGTTCTTCTACCTGTCGAACTTCATAAGTTTCATATTAAAGGTATCAGTACCTTCACCAAGGTATTTTTTTTTTTGAAAGGAATGCCGAACAACTCTTGTTTTTTAGCATGATAGAAGTTATATCCCCTAGATTCTTTGGAAACCCTATAGAATAATATATATAGGACTGAGATCTAAGCTAATCAGTCTGCAAATATTTGACATAAAACTAGCACTCTTAAAGCTTAAGGTAAGAGAATATCGGCTTATACCTAGTCTATATCTCATATGGAGTCTTTGCGACTGATTAATTCGAAATCCAGTTCAGAACATAACAAGCAGTCTTAAAAGCATAACCTTAAAAGGAGACTAACAGACTTACAAACTCCATCATGGATCGAATTATGTCTAACAAAGTCGATTCTAATAAGATAGAATCCCTATTCTCTTCTAGATTTGTCAAAAACTCACCGGAAGGGCATTCTCCTCTTTAGTTTGATCAAAGAATTTCAATGCTTGTCCCAGTTTATTTCTCTATCTTATTATAAAATTATTTGAATATTTTAAATAATCCAAATTTATGACAAACATGTTCGTAGATCCAATACATCAATATGTATCAGACTTAGAATATCATTGGCTTGTTCACCTTTTCTAGCAAAAGGTGACTTGGTCATCTTATCAAGGAGATAGAATTAACAGGTTGACAATGATTCATAATCATTAACTTCAAAAATTATCTCCTATTGATCCTATTCTTATTTAATGACCGAGCTTAAATTGCCAAAGGTAGATATCTATGATATTATCTATTTTAGAAAGTTTGTTTGATTGTGTACAATATACTAAAAGGCTATGACTATTCATAAATATCGTTTTTTAGTTGTCCACATGATTTTGACATCATTCATAATGATATCACAAAAATCATTGGACAATAGTGATAATTACTAAAATGATATTATTAGAATTGAAAATAAGCTCGACGATTCTTAAAATCAGGATTGGAACATAACTTCCAACTCCAATGTTCAGGAAGCTCTTGCTATTTCCAATCTTTTCTATTATTCTGAAGTCATTGCAACAATTTGCATAGACTTCTAATATCCAATACCCAGGTAGTAGTATCATGGATTGAGAAATCACAAGGTGTTATTATATGAGTACTTTGTTCAGTAACCCTTTGCTGATTTCTCTTCCTTAGCCTGTTCGGATTAAGAGACTCTGCCAGACTAGGTTAACCTTAGACTCTTTTGTCAGTTCGGACTCATTAGCCCAAGCATGATTTTTTTGCACCTTTTTTTCTTTTTTCTTTCTTAAAGAATTATTGCCATATTGAAGACACATCTTCAAAGGTATGAAAGAACTCCTTCAATATTTGAAGAATTTTCTCCCACTGAGCATCAATGAATTTATGACTAAATTTATGTTCTGTGCTGCTCTTAATAACACCACACAGTGATATAATCATCTGGCCATTTCTGATAAGTGTCTTTGATTGCATCACATGGGTTGGATGTAGAAACTTCAGGTGCTCGATCCATAATTATACGTAGGATCTATTCATGCTCTAAAACTATTCGCAACTTTCGATATCAATTATCAAAGTTGGGTCCTATAAATCAGTCACTGTCAAACAGTGAATGAAGCAACATACATCTAGCCATAACGGAAAGAAAAATATAAGATCTCTATGTTTATGAATTGATTGAGCCTAAAGATTTGGACTTTAGTTTAAAGGTTCTCCCACTATTTTAGTCAAATTGGTAGCCTCTATCTCCAATCCGAGAAATTATCTTAATTTTTTAGTGGGTACTAAAATTCACACAGACTACATGCAAGCTCGAGAATGGCTCGATCAACCCATATACATCTATGGATAGGTTCTCAATTAATTATTTTTCTGAATAATTTTTAATAATTAATTTTATCTCTGATTCCATATACATCTATGGAGGATGGACCTCCACTAAAAGTTCTGGTTAGGTCAAACCATTAACATGAATCTACTCAGTATTTCTAACTAATGAATGATCAAACTCGAAGATAGCTCAATCAATCCAACCATCATCAGATAGTATAACAGAGTCATCATATGATGAATGATAATTCTATCATTCAGAGAGAACACCAGATAGATAGCACCTGCAATATCAATCAGAAATAATGGACCTATTATCATTCACCTTAATGGGAGGCTATGATCTAGTTATCCCCATAACTAGCTCATTTTTATGGACCTAATAATTTAGAGAATTTGATAATTAGTTTCAAAAAGAGATGAGAAGAGATCACCAGTAAACCATAATCCTCCCACTGACTTCACTAAGTCACTGAATTGGATCAGGATCATACTGGTTGAAATGGCACCTAGATCAGTTACACTGATCAATCTTAATGACATGGATCAACTCGAATCACTTAACGATCTAATCAAGACATAATTCACCAAATTAGCTAGGTAAGTGAGATTGGTAGGAGGGTATGCTAAACTTGCCTTAGACACCATCGAAATGGCTAGATAAGTCGCTCTCAATTAAAAACCACTGGTCAGAATGCCAAACTTTTCTTAGACACCAATTGGTTAATTAATTTTAATTTAACCAACCTAATGATTTAGATTCAACCATTGAGCCATAATCAAGGTCTATTTGGTCTAATCAAATACATGGACTTGACCATCTACAACTATTGTATTGGTTCTAGAGAAACCTTAATTTAATTTAATTCAATATTTGGTTAGATTTAATCAATTTCTCTAATTAGTCCATTAACTCTTTGATTCTAACCTTAGGCCTAACCCAATTAAAAAGACCTGATTTGAGCTAACCCAGGCCTTCATGTTTTATGCAAATGACATTTGATCTTTAATTCATAATTCTAGATCTAATTGATTCTACACTTAATTCTCAATTAAGTTCAGCATCAACATGAGTTTAGGTTATGGTTTGAAATAATTTCAACCTTTTATTTTGTAAATAATTTACAATAAATATTATGTAAAGATTTTTTATTCTAAAACTAGATCGACTCAATCAACATTGAGTCAGCTACACATAGAGACTAGGTCAACTCAGTTCAAAATTCGATCGGCTCAGTAATTGTGCGAACACGATTCAAAGAGTTTCAGATCTGAAAATTCTTGCATAACACTAAAATAAAATCAATCATAACACTTTTAGATCATATTTAAAACTTTTTATGATTCAAAATTTTATTTTTTCATGATTAAAATAATTTTAATCACATAGATTAGATGTCTTATTTTTCACACAACTTTATATCACATACAACAAACCTAGGGTTTCAAGATCTAGGATTTTGTAGAAAAATAAGTTCTTTCTTTTGTGTTCTTCTTCATGGGATCTAATCACATGGCACCCCTATATGTCATAAGAGCAACCTATCAAATGGAAAGAGAGGGCCTTTAAATCCTTCTTGCTCCTATGACCAGACGGCCTGGTGATCAACTAAATTCAAGTACTTGCTAATCGAATTATCTAATCTAATCACATATCATATATGCTTAAATTTAGATCTAATCTAAATTATATCAGATCTGATTATAATTTTAGATCATATCTAAATCAGATCATAAATATCACATGCATGACATAAAATCAGATTTTATTAATAATCAGCACAAACTAAGACAACCATTTCACTGTAAGGGGTAAACCCTACAGCAAGATAACCTTATGTCAGTTTGTGCGATTAACCATTAATTAAATTTAGATCAAAATATCACATATCAAATCTAAAAAAAATTAAAATTTAAATTTAATATACACATAAATCATGTCATAATGAACCTAGACTCTGATACCACTGTTGGGATGCATAGGCAATTTCATGTATGTATTTCGAAACTTTTTCAAAAAAATTACAGCATAAGACAACTAGATTAATCAAATTAATATAATATGTATATGATCTAATCATTAAATCAACCTACTTTAGGATCTATGATATGTTATATTACATATAAAATCTAAGAAATACTGAAGATAAAATCAGTATGCATGCATGTGAGCAGTATGTCACATCTACTTCTAATCTGAGTTCAGAACTTCATACTTGATCATGGGTCGATGATCTCCACTACTGAGAGATATGGTGGAGAGGATCTTTGCTAGTTTCTCATAGCCGCACATGCATCCGATCTCTATAAAAAATTCACTTGAAATTTTGATCTGATCGGTCTTCTCGGTGTAGGAACCAGATCTGGGGTTTCAGGGTTAGATCTTGAAAAAGAGGGTTAGATCTTGAAACTTTTTCAAGATCATACAGCGGAAGACTAAAATAAATCAAAATTTATTTTCTAAGATCAGAAAATCTCTAGATCTAAGATTCTATTACATGATTATTACATGATATTAAATCAAAAATTAAAATATATAAATATAGCATGAACTACATGTTGATCATATCAACATGTTTCTATACTACATCTAATGTATGTATTAAACAATAGATCAGATCTATTACCTTGCAAGTTAGATATTCTAACCTTGCTGATCTGAGCTTGAGGATGATGTTGCAAGCCGCACACGTGTCCGGCCTCTAGGAGTCGTCCACACGAGCCCACGAATCTCGATCAGAAGTCCTGCTTCAGGAAATCAGCAAAGTATGCTAGTACTGTGCTGATCCTTCTTTGATGGTTGATCAGGTGCCTCCTTCTTCTTGATTTGGACTCTTCCAAAGATGAAAAGTAGAAGGAGGAGTTTCAGATCTGAGACACTCTCAGGAAACTCAAGATGGAAGGAGGAAAGATATGAAAATAAAAACCCTAGAAGAAGACCCTCTTCTTCTTCACGTTTTTCTCTCTAGACACCCAAACTTGCATCTTTTATATCTCCATGACCCAAAGGTATTTCTCTCTAATTTTTGGATGTCAGAAAGGTCTCTCAAATATCTATCTCTCCCTAAAATTTCACTAAGAAACTCATCTTATATAGAGAGATATGATAGAGTCCTTGTCTAGGTCAAACACCTAGTCAAGGCTTATCCAAACATGGCAAGTTAAGGGACGCCCAACTCTTGAGCACCTCCTCCATATTTTCATGCATGGATTACCAACAAAGGGTGTACAATGTAGACTCTAAAAGCCACAAAAATTTCAAAAAAAATTTGGATAAATTCGGTGCAAAATTGAAAGAGTTTTGGATTTCTAAAACTCTATCTCATAGAATTCGAAATCCAAATTATTCCTTTTAGATTTGATCCAAACCACCTTCCATGTAAGAAAGAAGAGAGGAGACCTTTTGTGAACGTGAGAGAGATCTGGGAGAGGGCTTTTGTCACACAAAATAAGTGGAGATTGGCGTTGAATAAGAGAGAGGGCGTGGAGAAGGTTTATGTGGCGCAAGGTGGAATCCTAGTCTTACTAGGATTCTGTCTTATGACTTGTTTTAATTTGGTTTTCCAAACCAAATTAAATCAAAATTAGATCAACCCAATTAAAATAGGTCTTAACCCAATTAAGAATCTAATTTAATCAGATTAAATTAGAGTTAAATCTCATTTAATTTTCTAATCAAATTAGAAATTAGATTGACCCAAGTCTTAGTTGAACTAGGACTAGTTTTTCCTTGCACTTGGCTTATCCAATAAACCAATTGGACTTGATCCAATCAAGTCCAAACTAAATCTAATTAAATCATATTTAATTAGACTTAATCTCAGCCTATTGGCTTAATCAAATTAAGCCAATTAGCAATCGAATTGCTAATCGATCCTCCTGCAATACTTGCACTGGGTTAAATATCAATCGTATTGATCATCTAACCCTAGAACGATTCTCAATCGTTGATCAACCATCTGATCGGATCATGAACTCTAATGTGTGTGACCTCATAGGTCCGAACCTAAGCTGGTAGCATAGGAACAAATTCCTATACCAATCGAAGTGATCATCTAGCAATGGTACCCGACGATCGGATAGGTCGAATGTGTAGAACAACATCCTTAGAACCCATGCGGATATAGTTTTCATATAATTCATCCCCTTGATCAAAATGATCATAGGACACCCTAGAGCTCAACTGTCAACTCTGATCAGGTTGTCCACATTGTATTTCAAAATATCAAATCCATCTGATGGATTACCCTGGCCAAGGTTTTGCTAAATTGAAATACAGCGACTCATTCTTCTCTAACTCTTGGAGTGGTCAATCCCATCTCGATCACACTCTGACTTCGCAAGTACTTGACTGTGCCCAGAAGCCTTCCATCCCTGAATTAAAAATTCAGTTAGTCCAGTACCAAAGCACAGTGAGTTGCTTGCAAGTCACTGAGGTGATCTCAAGTCTAAAGGACACTTATACCTATATCCCATCAGAGACATTCTCGACAGCAGAATGCTCTGGAGTTGGTCACGTTCAATGACGATGTACCCTTACATCTCACCTGTATGCCATACCAGTGTCTCCACACTCCTTGGTTAAGAGGACAACCAACCCATATGGCCTACAGCGACCTATGCTCGATAGAAGCTGTCGTCCTTATTAACAGCTTATCATTTGGTCGTGAACAGTTTTAAGGACTAATCGATAAATCTTCTCTTTATCGAATCTAAATAGTCCTAAGGACTTCATCATAACAACGGAGTTCATTAGAAGATGAAAGCTTATGATGAAGATGCCAAATATATTTTATTTATTAACAAATCAATTACAATACTTGATTGCTCAACCGTCAACAGCTTGACGATTGGCTTTTTGGGACACATTTCCCAACAACTCCCACTTGTCCTAAAGCCACTCGGCACAGTATCTAATACCCATCTTTGACTTGTGGTTGTCGAACTCCTTTATTGCCAGAGCTTTAGTGAAGGGGTCGGCTAGGTTCTCCTTTCCGTCGATCTTCTGAAGGTCGACGTCACCTCGATCCACTATCTCTCAGATCAGGTGGAAGCAGCGCAAGATGTGCTTCGTCCGCTAATATGCTTTGGGTTCCTTCACCTGAGCTATGGCACCAGTGCTGTCGCAGTAGAGCAGGACTGGACCATCGAGGGAGGGTGCTACTCCGAGCTTGTTGATGAATTTTCTCAGCCACACCGCTTCCTTCGCGGCATCTGATGTTGCGATATACTCCACTTTACAAACAGAGTCTGTCACAGTATGCTGCTTGGAACTCTTCCAGCAGATGGCTCCACCATTCAGAGTAAAGATATAACCCGACACGCTCCTACTGTCATCATGGTCAGATTGGAAGCTGGAGTCTATGAACCCCACAAGTTTCAGATCTGACTCGCCATAAACCAACCATTGGTCCTTAGTATTTCTCAAATACTTAAGGATGGCTTTAACCACTTTCCAGTGATTTTCTCCAGGATCAGATTGGTATCTACTCACTACTCCTAGTGAGTATGCCACATCTGGTCTTGTACATGTCATGGCATACATGATAGATCCCACGGCTGAAGCATATGGGACTCTACTCATACGCTCTCTCTCTTCAGGAGTTGTCGGACAATCCTTCTTAGAGAGAGAAATTCTATGGCCTATCGGTAGATAGCCCTTCTTGGAATTCTCCATGCTGAACCTCTTCAGCACAGTGTCTATGTACATGGACTGGGATAACCCAAGCATCCTTTTAGATCTATCCCTATAGATCTTCATCCCTAGGATGTAGGATGCTTCACCCAAGTCCTTCATGGAGAACTGTGATGACAACCAAACTTTGATTCCCTGTAGTGCGGGGATGTCATTCCCGATTAAGAGAATGTCATCCACGTACATGACAAGGAATACCACAACTGGACCATTTGCCCATTTATAGATGCAGGGCTCTTCTCCATTCTCAATGAAGCCATACGTTTTGATCACCTTATCAAAACGCATGTTCCAACTCCGAGAAGCTTGCTTCAATCCATAAATGGATCTCTGAAGCTTGCACACCTTGGACTCATCTGTGGATGTAAACCCTTCAGGTTGTATCATATACACCTCTTCAGTCAGCTCTCCATTCAGGAAAGCTGTCTTTACATCCATCTGCCAGATCTCATAATCCAGATGGGCAGCTATTGCAAGCATTATCCGAATAGATTTGAGCATTGCCACAAGGGAAAATATCTCGTCATAGTCAATACCATAACGTTGACGATACCCCTTGGCAACCAGACGGGCTTTATAGGTCTCCACCTTTCCGTCTGCGCCTCTCTTCCTTTTGAAGACCCATTTACACCCAATGGGTTTAACCCCTTCAGGTGGGTCAACCAATGTCCATACATCGTTGACCTTCATGGACTCCATTTTGGATTTCATGGCTTCAAGCCATTTCTCAGAATCAGGTCTCTGCATAGCATCCATATAGGTGATCGGATCTTCATCATTCTCATCAAGTTTGATGGGATCACCGTCCTGGACCAAGAAACCGTAGTATCTATCCGGCTGATGCGGTACTCTACCGGATCACCTTAATGGTGCAGGTATATTGGGCTCCGGATGTGATCTAATCATATCCGACTCAGGTTCAGCTATTGATGTCGGTCCTTCTACCTGTTGAACTTCATCAAGTTCAACCTTAGAGGCAACAGTTCCTTCACCAAGGAACTCCTTTTCTAAAAAGATTGCCTTAAGGCTGACGAACACCTTTTGTTCATCAGCATGGTAGAAAAAATATCCTTTTGTCTCTTTGGGGTACCCTATGAATGAGCATTTGTCAGATCTAGGTCCAAGTTTGTCTGTGACTAATCGTTTGACATAGGCCGGGCACCCCCAGACCCTAAGGTATGAAAGTGCTGGCTTACGTTCCATCCATATCTTATATGGAGTCTTAATTACAGACATACTTGAAACCCTATTTAACAGATAACAGGCCGATTCGAGTGCATATCCCTAGAAGGATATCGGCAAGCTAGCAAAACGCATCATGGATCGGACCATATCTAACAGAGTCCGATTCCTCCTTTCAGACACACCATTATGCTGTGGTGTTCCTGGAGGAGTCCATTGGGAGAGAATCACATTCTCTCTTAGATATGTGAGAAATTCACTAGAAAGGTACTCTCCTCCTCGATCAGATCGAAGAATTTTAATACTCTTCCCAGTTTGTTTTTCTACTTCACTTCAAAATCGTTTGAATATTTCAAATGAATCCGACTTATGTTTCATCAGATAGACATATCCATATCGGGATAGGTCATCCGTGAAAGTTATGAAGTAAAAATATCCACCTCTAGCACTGGTGCTCATGGGCCCGCATACATCAGTATGTACTAGGCCCAAGAGCTCAGTAGCTCTCTCACCTTTTCCAGAAAAAGGTGACTTGATCATTTTACCAAGAAGACAGGACTCGCAGGTTGGAAGTGATTCACAATCACTAACTTCGAGGATTTCCTCTTGAGTCAACCTGTTTATTCTGTTCTTGTTTATATGACCTAGCCTACAGTGCCATAAGTAGATATCTGACACACTATCTAATCTAGGGTGCTTGCCAGTAGAATAGACTCTTATCAGGCTTGATCTTTTTGGTCTGGCTCTGCACTGATGTCCTAGCCTGAACTTGCACCTTCTTTACTTTCTTCTTCTTGTTCTTCTTTCCTTTCTTAAAAGGTCGAGAACCAGAAGTCGAACCTCCCACTAAATTCACCGACTCCTTGTGAAGTTGGTGATCCTTCTCAAAGTTCTGAAGCAACCCCAGTAACCCGTGGTAGTTCTCTTCAGGCTTTGTCATTCTATAATGAGTGAGGAATGGGAGATAAGACTTGGGCAGCGAGTTCAGTATTGCATCTTTCCCAAGCTGCTCATGCAAGAAAAAGTCGAGCTTGCTCAATCATTCCATCGCTCGATCATGTACAATACATGATCAGTGACAGAGGCACCATCCCGCATTTTGGCGTTGAAGATGGCACAACTAGTCTTGTGCCTCTCCACGTCATCGGGTGTGCCAAAGGCATCCTTCAACACTTGAAGCTTGTCCTTTGGCTGAGCCATCTCGAATCTGTGACTGAACTCGTCGCTCATGATAGCCAGCATGATACAGCGCACCGTGGTCCGATCACTGAGCCACTTCTGATAAGTGTCTCTGATTGTTCCACGTGCATTGACAGCTGGCTCCTCAGGTGCAGGATCTATTATCACATATAGGATCCGTTCATACTTCAGGACTATCTTCAACTTTCGGTACTAGCTACCGAAGTTGGGTCCCACCAACTTATCATTGTCCAATAATGATCGGAGCGATAGGGAAGTGGCCATATTTGCACAAAGGAGAACCATAACCTAATTAGTAATTGATTCATTAAACCTAAAGATTTGGACTTTAATCAAAAGGTTTCTCCCACTATTTTATTCGAATTGGTAGCCTCTACCTCCAACTCGAGGAATTACCCTAATTCCTTAGCGGGTACTAGAATCCACTTAGACTGCACACAAGCCCAACTTTGGTTGGTCAACCCATGTACATCTAAGGGTAGGTTCATAACCAATTGTTTCTCTAAACAATTTCTAGTAATTTTAATTTTGCCCTAGAAACCTAATCAGTAGGCTTTGGCCTCCACTGTAAGGATCCGGTTAGGTCCAACCATTAACATGATCATACTTGATGTATCTAACCAACGAATGATTAAGCCCAACTTTGGTTGGCTCACCTAACCACCATTAGAGAGATACTTCCAAGTCGTCATATGATGAGTGATAATTCCATTAGTCAACAAGCACCAGGCCTTTGGGTCAGCAATGATTATTGAGTTCACGGACTCATTATCAAACACCTTAATGGGAGGCTATGACTCAGTTATCTCCATAACTTTATCATTTTAAGGACCTAATAATTTTAGAAGATTTAAATAATATAGAGGATGAGGTCAGATGAACCAGCTTATCATGATCCTCCCACTGGCTTCACCAAGTCAGCTTAAGGGAGACCATTAAAAGGGCTGGTCTAGGAGCACCTAAATCAGTCACACTGATTTACCTAGTTGACATGGGTCAGCTCGAATAGTCAAGTGATCCGATCAAAATATAATTTCACCAAGAGGTCAGGTAAGTTGGATCAGTGGGAGGGTCTGCCAAAGCTTGCCTTAGACACCATCGAAATGGCCAGGTAAGCGGGCTCCCAATTAAAAACCACCGGTCTGGTTTACCTTAGACACCAATTGGTTTAATTAGTTTCGATTAGATCAACCTAACAGTTCGTACTAGACCGCTTAGCCAAGAATCAAGTCCATTTGGTTCTCGTTAAAGACATGGACTTGACCAACTACAACTATTGTAATTGATCTAGAGAATCCTTGACCTAATCTAAGACAACAATTGATTAGATTTAGTCAATTCTCTAATTAAGTCCATCTTCAATCTAACCATAGGTCTAACCCAATTAATGGACCTAATTCCCGCTAACCCATGAACCCAATGTGTTATGGTTTGTGTCTTAGGTTCTTCAATTCACAATCCTAGAACCTATTCAAACAACTTCTTAATTCTTAATTAAGTTTTGGGCTGAGGGATGGGTTTGGCTTTTCAAAAAATAATTTTCATATTTATAAAATAATTTTACAATATGATTCTACCAACCATATTGCATGTTTGATTCATAATCAAGATGCAAGTGAAATAAACATGAAACTACTTTAGATCTAATCTAAACAGGTTCATGTAATTGAAACAATTTCAACTTTAAACAATTTCTTTGCATAAAAATTATTAACAAAGAGATTTTATTTCAGATTTAAACATCTTTTAAATCTAATAAATCATAAATTTAATCTAGATCATATCTAACAAATTTATGATTAAAGATAGATCTACACAAACTAGGACAACCTTTGCACTATAAGGGGTAAACCTTACAGCAGGACAACCTTACAGTTTGTGATTGATCTAAAATTTTAATTTCAGATTTAATAATCAGATTATAAATTAGATCTAATCTAAAAAATAATCTAAGCATGTATAAATAATCATGTAATAAAGAACCTAGGCTCTGATACCAATTGTTGGAACCAGATCTAAGGTTTCAGGGTTAGATCTTGAAAAAGAAGGTTAGATCTTGAAACTTTTTCAAGATCATACAGCGGAAGACTAAAATAAATTAAAATTTATTTTTTAAGATCAGAAAATCCCTAGATCTAAGATCTTATTACATGATTATTATATGATATTAAATCAAAAATTAAAATATATAAATATAGCATGAACTACATGTTGATCATATCAACATGTTTCTATACTACATCTAATGTATGTATTAAACAATAGATCAGATCTATTACCTTGCAAGTTAGACGTTCTAACCTTGCTGATCTGGGCTTGAGGATGATATTGCAAGCCGCACACATGTCCGGCCTCTAGGAGTCGTCCACACGAGCCCACGAATCTCGATCAGAAGTCCTGCTTCAGGAAATCAGTACAGTATGCTAGTACTGCGCTGATCCTTCTTTGATGGTTGATCAGGTACCTCCTTCTTCTTGATTTGGACTCTTCCAAAGATGGAAAGTAGAAGGAGGAGTTTCAAATCTGAGACACTCTCAGGAAACTCAAGATGGAAGGAGGAAAGATATGAAAATAAAAACCCTAGAAGAAGACCCTCTTCTTCTTCACATTTTTCTCTCTAGACACCCAAACTTGCGTCTTTTATATCTCCATGACCCAAAGGTATTTCTCTCTAATTTTTGGATGGAAGAAAGGTCTCTCAAATATCTATCTCTCTCTAAAATTTTACAAATAAACTCATCTTATATAGAGAGATATGATAGAGTCCTTGTCTAGGTCAAACACCTAGTCAAGGCTTATCCAAACATGGCAAGTTAAGGGACGCCCAACTCTTGAGCACCTCCTCCATATTTTCATACATGGATCACCAGCAAAGGGTGTACAATGTAAACCCTAAAGGTCACAAAAATTTCAAAAAAAATTTGGATAAATTCGGTGCAAAATTGAAAGAGTTTTGGATTTCTAAAACTCTATCTCATAGAATTCGAAATCCAAACTTATTCCTTTTAGATTTGATCCAAACCACCTTCCATGTAAGAAAGAAAAGAGGAGACCTTTTGTGAACGTGAGAGAGATTTGGGAGAGGGCTTTTGTCACACAAAATAAGTGGAGATTGGCGTTGAATAAGAGAGAGGGCGTGGAGAAGGTTTATGTGGCGCAAGGTGGAATCCTAGTCTTACTAGGATTCTGTCTTATGACTTGTTTTAATTTGGTTTTCCAAACCAAATTAAATCAAAATTAGATCAACCCAATTAAAATAGGTTTTAACCCAATTAAGAACCTAATTTAATCAGATTAAATTAGATTTAAATCTGATTTAATTTTCTAATCAAATTAGAAATTAGATTGACCCAAGTCCTAGTTGAACTAGGACTAGTTTTTCCTTGCACTTGGCTTATCCAATAAACCAATTGGACTTGATCCAATCAAGTCCAAACTAAATCTAATTAAATATATTTAATTAGACTTAATCTCAGCCCATTGGCTTAATCAAATTAAGCCAATTAGCAATCGAATTGCTAATCGATCCTCCTGCAACACTTGCACTGGGTTAAATATCAATCGTATTGATCATCTAACCCTAGAACGATTCTCAATCATTGATCAACCATCTGATCAGATCATGAACTCTAATGTGTGTGACCTCATAGGTCCGAACCTAAGCCGGTAGCATAGGAACAAATTTTTATACTAATCGAAGTGACCATCTAGCAATGGTACCCGACGACCGGATAGGTCGAATGTGTAGAACAACATCCTTAGAACCCATGCGGATATAGTTTTCATATAATTCATCCCTTGACCAAAATGATCATAGGACACCCCAGAGCTCAACTGTCAACTCTGATCAGGTTGTCCACATTGTATTTCAAAATATCAAATCTATCTGATGGATTATCCTGGCCAAGATTTTGCTAAATTGAAATACAGCGACTCATTCTTCTCCAACTCTTGGAGTGGTCAATCCCATCTCGATCACACTCTGACTTTGCAAGTACTGACTGTGCCAGAAGCCTTCCGTCCCTGAATTAAAAATTCAGTTAGTCCAGTACCAAAGCACAGTGAGTTGCTTGCAAGTCACTGAGGTGATCTCAAGTCTAAGGGACACTTATACCTATATCCCATCAGAGACATTCTCGACAGCAGAATGCTCTGGAGTTGGTCACGTTCAATGACGATGTACCCTTACATCTCACCTGTATGCCATACCAGTGTCTCCACACTCCTTGGTTAAGAGGACAACCAATCCATATGGCCTACAGCGACCTATGCTCGATAGAAGCTGTCGTCCTTATTAACAGCTTATCATTTGGTCTTGAACAGTTTTAAGGACTAATCGATAAATCCTCTCTTTATCGAATCTAAATAGTCCTAAGGACTTCATCATAACAACGGAGTTCATTAGAAGATGAAAGCTTATGATGAAGATGCCAAATATATTTTATTTATTAACAAATCAATTACAATACTTGGTTGCTCAACCGTCAACAGCTTGACGATTGGTTTTTTGGGACACATTTCCCTACACTCGGGAGTGCTAGCTCGCGTGATGATCTTCTTCTTGGTCGGTCTGGATCCTTTCATCAAATATTTGAAATCTTTATAGAGATTGAAGATGAACTTCTAGAGGAAATGAAGAGGTGAAAGAAAGATGAAGAAGAAAATAATTTTCTTCTAATTTATTCCCTCTTTCCAAACCCAAAAGATCAAAAATCTGAAATTCAGATTTTTGCACACATCCCAAGAGAGAGGATCCTCTTCTCTATTTTTCACACCATGAACCATGCCCAAACTTTCACCACATAAAAAATTCTCTTATGGTATCTTACACACACAAAAGAAACTACAAAAGTCCCTTTTATAGGCATGTAAGGAGGTGGGTGAAGAGTCCTAGTGATCCTGAACTCTTATAGGATTCTGCTTCCCTTTACAATTCCATATCCCAAAACATATCAAAAAAATATGGACATCCCTTTCCATATTTTTTATGATAAATCAATTCTCCAATAATCTCTCATAAAAAATCTTCTCAAAATATTGTACATGTAAGGAGAAAAAAATTTATTGGCATGGAGAGGTTGATCTGGATGAGAACAGATTCTCCTGATAAAGAATATTTTAAAATCTAATTTTAGAATCTTTCTTTTATCAAAACTAAATTAGATTTGGATGTGAGATAGATAAGGAAAGAACTCTTTGGTGTAAAAAAATTTTACACAAAATAATTTTGTATGTGGAGATATTGACATGCAAACTGGGTTGGCGCAGGGAGAAGAGTTCTATTCCAATAAAGACTCTAAGTTTTCTTATTTGAATCTAAACCAAATTACATCTGGTTTAGCTCAAATATATAAAATCTAATCTAATTAGATTTATAAATTTTTAATCAAATCTTAATCAAATTAAAAATTGATTGAACCAAAATTCTGATCAAATCAGGGATAATTCTCCGTTAGCAATTAGATCATCTCATAACCTAATCGGGTTAAACCTAATTGAATCCAATTCAATTAGATTTTATTTAATCCTCTTTGTTCAATCAAATTAAGTTAATCAATAATCTAATTATTAAATAATTCTTTATTAATTCACTAATACTTGGTGAATTAATTTATTGCAACTTTTGCATAAGGTTAATCATCAATCGAATTGACGATTAAGTCCTTGAACGATTCTCAATCATTGATCAGCCACATGATCAGTTAGAAATTTCTTTTGAGTATGACCCTATAGATTCGAATCTAAGTCAGTAGTATAGAAATAACTTTCTAAACCAATCGATGTAACCATCTTGCAATAATGATCCGACGTCCGGATAGGTCGAATGATGGTGAAGCAACATTCATGAACCTATTAGCGTATGGTTACCGTATAATTCATCTTTTTAATCCTAATGCTCGAGGATGACCTAAGATTTAACTATCAATCCTAGATAAATCATCCACATTATATTTCAATCTTTTTCAAATCCATCATATGGATTATCCGGGCCCAGATTTTGCTAAATTGAAATATATTGATGCATATCTCCTACTAATTCGGAGGGATCAATCCCATCTTGACTCACGCACTGACTTGACAAGTACTTGACTGTACTAAAATTTTTTTATCACTGAATTAAAAAATCAATTAGTCCGATATTAAAGTACAATGAGTTGTTTGCAAGTCACCATGGTGATCTTAAGTCGGAGGGACACTTATACCTATACCCTTCGTGAGTTATTCTTGATAAAAGAGTGCTCCGCAGTTGGTCATGTTTAGTGATGATGTACTCTTACATCTCATCTGCATGCCATACCAGTGTCTCCATACTATTTGGTAACGAGGAGAACCAACGCAAATGGCACACAACGACCTGCACTTGATATCGCTATCGTCCTAGTAATAGCATATCATTTGATCACAAACTAATTTAAGAACTATGTGATAAATCCTTCTTTATCGATTAAAATAGTCTTAAAGATTTTATCACAATATCGGAGTTTGTTAAAAGATGTAACCTTATGATGAAAAATACCATATAATTTTTATTATTTATCAATTCATATCATTTATAATTAGTATAATCGTCAAACGATTAGTTTTAGGACATAATTCTCAATATTGATAATATGATAGAGGGTCAAATAAGAGTGGATGGCAATATTTGATGAGTCATAATCTTATCTTTTGCCTAATTCGAATGCGATCCGAATTAGAGATAAGATGTAAACTAGAAAAAGAATTTTTCATACATAAAATATTTTTAGTATCATATTATTTTTTCTCTTAATTTTCTTGAAGAATTCTTTGGTATGTGAGACTTTAAAATCTTTCTCCATATCTTAATGATTTTTCTGGCATTTTTTGGGATGCCAAAAGGGGATTTTGGCATGGACTATTGGTGCCCTTCCTTGTAAACCCCTAATTTTTAGTCTATAAAAAGGGATCCTCTCTCTTAGACATCCTATGATTAATTTTCTTACTGATTTTTTTTTTCTAAAGCCTCTTCTACTCCTCTCTTCCTCCTCTAGATCCTCTCTTACTTTGGAGTGTCCAAGGTGCTTGTAGAAAAGGAAAGAGATCAGCCGTCCAAGTTGCTTACAGGATAGCACCTCCAAACCTCTGATCTACGTCTGTCTTCGTGTAAATTTTTCTGTAGAGGTCAGACAATTTTATGTGGCTATGAGTGACCTGATGAACACCCTCTCAAAGTGTTGGACTAGAGAAGATCAAAATCCAGCTGGTTTGGTAATCATCTCTAACCTATCTTGATCATACCGTTAGATCTAATAGTTAGATCTAAGATTTTAGCATCAATGAGATCGATGTGTGTTTTTATTTTCAGATCTAAAGTACATCATATTTTATATTTTTTTCATGGAATGGTAGTCTAGATTAGATTTTATACATATGATTTAGATTAAATAGTTTAATCTTATTCTTTCACTACATAAAAATTTTGAAATTGCATGCATAGCACTACCTACGTTTCCTTCAGTATCATCGAAACTCCTTTCGATGGGTTAGAATGATTCAACTCAATCCAATAAGAATCATTAATTTGAAAATAATCTTAATGATTTTTTATAATCTATCAGTAATGTGTAGTAGTATGTAGTGACAATCCAGTAGAATAGAAAAATCTGAATCTCTAGGTGTAGTTATCGTATGATCGAGTTCTTCTATCGAGAGTCTCGACAGGATGCAGATCATAAAAACTCATCAAATCTTGAGCATCTGTCATATGTCAGACTTAATTAGCTTGAGTCTAATCATGAATCTCATAAAACTTCTTTCTATTATCACATTGTTGTGGTCACAGACTTAAAGGCTCAGCCTCTTAGGTTGCATAGGACTACTCTTCAACTACTAAAGCTGATAGATCCCCTATAAGTATACTCCTACTCCTACAGTGAACCTACTACAGCCAATGAATACCATAAGATTCTAAATCACTAAGAATCATATTTATATATTTTCAAACTACAGCAATCCCACTGTGATCAGTCGAGGCACCGCAAGTCAAACAACTACTCACAGAACTACAGTATTGAAAAAATTACTGACGAATGAGTAACATCCAAATGACTTCTTATTCTTGATCATGTTCTGTATTATTGTTCTCTAACAACCATCTGTACTCTCGCTCTAGTATCGCTACACTATAGACTCATGATCCATCTATCCAAAAGAGAAACGATCCGTGCACCAATCATGTCAGATCAATCACCATCTCCATGATGATCATCGATTGGGAGTAGTTTATAAATTAATCTATAATGACATATGTCTTAGATTCTCAACTCTTGAGAATATGTGTAATTGATCATTAACTCTTCAGATGATTCTAGGACACATTACTCTATAATGAAAATGATTGCCCATTTTTATCAATTTCAATTAATCAAGTATAAAATTATGTCCTGAAATTAATATAATGTGTAGTCAATAATTAGCTTTCCAAGTCATACATCCAATACAAGAAAATGAATAACAAAATCGAAGCTTTAAGAGAAAGGTAAGTTGAGCAAGGAGAAGATCTAGAGATCATAATTGATCCACCATTCTCCAAGATGATTATGGAGGAACTGTTACCAAGGAAATTCAAGATGCTCAAGTTTGAGATGTATGATAGCATCTTAGACTCAATGAACTATACTGAGAGCTTTAAGGCTCTCATAATGTTACAAGAAGAAAATAATGTAATTTCCTATCGAGCTTTCTTGATACCCCTCAAGAAAGTAGCTCAACTCTGGCATTCTAGCCTCTGACTAGGATCGATTTATTTTTTTGATTGGCTTAGTCATTAGTTTATGGCTTGCTTTCTGAGCAACTGGAGGTAAAAGAAGGATACCACCAGTTTGTTTGCAGTAAATCAAAGGAAAAATGATTCCGTCAGAAGCTATATCAATTGCTTCAACATAGAACTATTGGAGATCCATAACCTATAACAAAAGATCGCTATGTCAGTGGCAAGGTGTAGATTAAAATCTTTCTATTTTTATTTTTTTTTTGGAGAAGAGAACTCCCAAAGATTTAGCCAAATTGCTATCCCAATCCCAAAAATACATCAAGATAGAGGAATCCATACCAGCTTAAACAGAAGAAAATAAAGATGGGAATGGGAGAAGAAAGGGCAAAGAAGAAAGAGGATCGAGAAAGAAGCCTAGATGTAAAGGGGAGACAGCTACCGACATTCGAGGAGCGCACCACCAAGATTCAAAAGATATACTACTCTCAACACATCCAGGGCACTAATCTTAATGGAGATAGAATGCCGAGATTATTTATAGTGGCAAAAAAAATGAAGACCCCTCTAGTTGGTTAGAATCCCAAAAAATACAATCGATTCTACAAGAATCATGGCCATGATTCCAAAGAATGTGTTCCATGAGATTGAGACTCATTCGATGGGGGCATCTTGGTAGGTACATAAAAAACCAATGACGAGAAAGAGCATGGTGGATTATGCGCTCACCTAAAAAGCTAGGATACCACCGACCCACCACAAGGGTCATAAATACTTTGTTAGGTCAACCTATATGGGAGAGCCAAGCTCATAGGCCTGGAAGACTTATGCTTGCTACTTCAGTAGGAGATCCAATCCCAAGAGACCAAGTGATAAGGAGGTTATATCTTTCTCAAATGTTAACATAAAGGGGGTGCAACCCTTCATGATGTTACAATTGTAATATCTCTTACTGTAGAAAATTATGATATAAAAAGAATTTTAGTGGATAATAGAAGCTTTATAGATATCTTGTTCTATGCGGCATTCCAAAAAATGAATTTACCAGTAGTTCAACTAAGAAGAATTGACTCTGTCTTGATCAATTTTTCTGGAGATCCTGTACATATAGGAGTAATCATCCTTCCGATCATAGCTAGCCGAAATCCTCAGCAAGTCACCTTCGTGCAAAACTTTCTGATCATCAAGATCCCCTCGACGTATAATGTTGTTCTTAGTCAATATAAATTAAACACGATGCAGGCTGGGGTATCTACTTATCACCTTATAATGAAATTCTCCACCAACAATTGGGATGGCAAAGTTAGAGACAACCAAGCAGTGGCTCAGCAGCATTACATGACCATCCTCAAAGAAAATATCAAGTCCTTGGAAATGTGCCCATTGAAGGTCGAGATGTCCAATATGAATACAAGGAATGGTGTCAGGAACCGAGAAGCTCACCTCCATCCTACTTCTTGGTGAAAGAGATAACCAAGTAGATCAAATTGGTTCATTGCTCAATGAAGATGCAAAGAATCAACTTATCAAGTTCTTTCTTTCTAATACTGATATATTCATCTGGTCGATTATCAACATACCAAATGTTGGGTTTTGGTGGCGCAACAGAAGGGCTACATGTTTAAAATTTTCATTCAAAACACCTCATGCACTGAAAATCCTAATGCCTAAAAACCCTTGACTATAATAATCAAAGTATGATTAATATAAAATTGGATAAGAAGAATACCTATAGTGCTAATCTAATTTTTATAAGGTGTCTAAGTGTTCGCCCTCTAATGGTGATCCACACAGAAATTGAACCAAAGACAGTGCTCCTCGTTTATCTTACTTCAAAAGTTCTAGCTCCTAGAACACGACTAGCATCGTATCATTTAGGTTTCTCTAAGAACCTGGCTCGACCCTCTTAGAACCTTCTCTGCACTTCTGAATCTCTTTTTTAAAGATCTTCACAATTATTTTTTGGATTAGATAAGGTTTTGTCTTAAATCCCAAATCCTTATCCTAAAACTAAAATAGGTTGTAAGAAAGAAAGGAGAGCAATAGAGAGAAATTGAAAAGCAGATCTGAATACATCGGACACCTAGCGCCCAAGCCTTTTCATAGCCATCAGAGAGGCACCAAAATGAAAGGATATGCCTCATCCAAGAGGCCTATCTGATCTGTGTATCAAGAAAAATAAGAGTCCTCAGACAGAAGGACTCTTCTGCCTGATACGTTGATCAGCACCTTCACCCATGCACACGATCAGAGAAGGGATATTTTCTCATCCCTTCTTAAATCAAAAAAATCCAAAAAACTCTATGTGGATAGAGGATTCATTTCTAATTCCAGATCACCTGATAAGGAGATAAAAATTCTATGAAAAGATGTGTTCCTCGCATCCCTTCATGTGAAACTGATCAGCATGTGCGAGCATAAGAGGGAAACTTCTGGCGTCTGTTTGACCTCCTAATAAGTTTGGAAAAATTCTAAAAAATTATCCAAAAGAGATCTGATTAAAAATGAAACAATATCAAATAAGAGGCATTCCATTTTTAATAAGTTTGATTTGTAGAAGGTCTCTCCAAAATGCGAAGAAATGCGATGCTTCAACGTGCATGCGTGAGACCTTCTCCTTTCCAATTTTTTTATCTAGCCCATAATTTCCAAAAAAATTCCATCTTATGCTTTGAGATGTGTATTAGAGGATGGAGGGTGATATGGGCTACCACACGCATCTGAATCCCAAGCCAGAAGGACTCCTCCTTCTGCTCACGCCAACATGCGCATAAAACTTGTTTTGTGCCCAAGAGTCCTCATCCAAGAGGAATCTTAATATTTGGCATTAATTTGAGATGTGGCATCTCATTTTGGGCTACTTCTAGGTGGCACGATCTGACCCAAATGCTCACCAAATTGGTCTAGCTAATTAGCAAGGTATGAGACCAAATTGATCTCCCAAGGAGCTAGGGTTTCCACACGTGCTAGCATGCTTATCGAGAATCCTGATTGGCAACCTTATCAAAAGGGTCTTTGGCTAATTTTTATATGTGTGTGATTTATTGGATTCCATATCTAGTTAATAGTAGGTCTGGATATAAGTTGATCAAATTTGATTAGATTCTAATCTAACCGATTTAGATCCAATCGAGCTAATCTGAGTTCAATAATTAGATTCTTTTCTAATTGATGATCGAATTAAACTCTTTAATTCGATCAAATTTATAAGTCAGGATTGATATCTAATAATGTATCATGATTATCTAAAAGATATAAAAATTGATAAAAATATCAAATATATCCTTCAGTGGCAAGTTACCGTGCAATTCAATCCTTCGATCATCTCTGCATCCTGAATATGTTCATGAGTATGAAACTATGTCAAACTCAAATATATATTCATATACATTCTCAATTAACCAATGATGACTTCGATGATGAAGTATTAGAAACTCTTTCTAATCTCTTTTCTGCTTTTGGCTAAAAAATTTTTTCTGAGTCATCTAAGAATGAGAATACACAGGATGTGATCTCCTCTTACTAGGAGTGATCGATTCTATATTGACCGACTCATAACCTTCATACATATTTTATCATATCCAGAATATTCCATACTTGTCTTAATGCCATACCTGGATATGAATCAAAATATGAGTTTATGTGCATAAGATTTCATGGTGATCTCAGATCTAAGGATCACTTGCACAACTCCCACTTAGAGAACCATTTTTGACATACAAGTAAGGCTTCCATAAGATGTTCTCTGCCATTGAGTCAATTCAATAGACTCATATCTAAATGAGCATCCACATCCTTGTATTAGTATCCCACACAAGTAGGTAGTGAGATCTGCCACCCTCTCCATCGGGCATACATAGGATGTGCCAGTCTTTTCAGAACATTAATCCCTGACTCAATGCTCCTACGATCAGGATTATTCAAAATTAAGATTTTAGAATTTTAGATCTCACTAGCATGACCCATTCATGTCTCCTAAAATCATTATCCTAATCTTTGAGGTTCATCATAATTCTAGACATAATAAGATGTAGCTAAAATAATAAATCAATATCTCATTTTATTATCAAATAATATATCATTATATGAGTTGAAAAATTATAAAGAAAAGTTCCATCACAACATACTTATGATTGGCTTATAGGACACTCTTCTTTCACCAAACATAGATCTTTTTATTATGATGCATAGATGGAATGTCAACCCAAGCATCGACCTATATGATGGAAGAAGAGGAGCTTGATCTCTGAAAGGCAACAAGCCATTAACAAAGATGTCAACAAGCTCCTTGAACCTGAGATTATTTGTGAAGTACTCAGAATAGATAAATAATGTATGTTTGTTAAGAAGATTGATGGATGTTGAAGAGTTTGCATCGATTTTTTAAACCTTAATATGACTTGCTCGAAGGAATACTTTCTACTCCCAAGAATCGACCAATATATTGATGCTACCTTAAGCAACTAGCTCCTCAATTTTATAAATGCCTTCTTGAGATACAATCAAATCTAGATGTACTCTAAGAAGGAGGAGAAAGGGGCATTCATTATTGAAAAGAATTTTATTTTTATTGGATGATGCCGTTCAGATTAAAAATTTTATTGGATGATGCTGTTCAGATTAAAGAATATTGAGGCTACATACCAGCGAATGGTCAATCACATCTTCAAAGAGCAAATCTGCTAGAACATTAAGGTATATATGAATGATATGCTCATAAAGATCCAAAAGGCTGAACATCACATCATTGATCTATATGAAATCTTTCAGATGCTAAGAAAATACTATATGAAGCTCTATCCAAGCAAGCATGCATTTGAAGTTATATTGAGAAGTTTCGGGCTTTCATAAAGATCTGACAAGGAATTGTGATCAACCTAGAGAAGATTGAAACAATATTAAGAATGACTATTTTAATGATAAAAAGAGGTATAGCAGCTTGATGGTTTGATGACTGCCTAATTCAATTTGTATCTAGATCAGTAGAGAGATGTCTCCTCTTCTTCAGGATTCTACGGAATGCTAGAAATTTTGAACAGACCTATGAATGCCAATCGACATTCGATCAATTGAAGTGGTACCTTGGATCTCCTCCACTTGTCACTAAACCTAAGGTTAGGGAGAATTTGTATCTTTACATGGCCATCCATTCCCCAGCAATTGATTTGGTCCTTATTAGAGAAGAGCATGAAAATCATAGATCGATCTACAATATGAGCAAGCTACTCAAGGATACTGAGATAAGGTACCCAAGAATTGAGAAAATGGCTTACGTTTTGATCATTTTAGCATGAATATTGCAAACATACTTTCAGGCACATACCATAATAGTGATGATCAATTAGCTACTGAGGTAGGTACTATAGAAGCTGGAAACTAGCAGCTTGATCATATGGGTCATTGAGCTTGAAGAACTTGATATAAATTATTGGCCTAGTTTTGCCATTAAGGCGTAGGCACTTGCCGACTTCATTGTATGCATTATGCTAGAAGAAGCCAAGGCTGAGGATAGGATAGAAGTTGAAGTCAAACATGAGCAAAATAAGTCAAAGGCGCGACCTTTCTGGACACTCTATATTGATGGATCCTCCAATATACGAGGATGTGGAGTTAGGCTTATTCTATTGAGCCCCAAGAATGTCATCACCAGTGCACCTTATAGTTTCACTTCAAGATCTCCAATAATGAAGCATAGTACAAGATATTGGTCATCAGATTGAAATTAATTCAAACTATTGGGATAATCTAACTCGAGACATATAGCCATTCTCAATTGCTCATTAATCAGGTAAGAGAAAAGTATGAAGCCCAAGACCTTACCATGATGAAATATATGCAAAAGGTGAAGATGATCTCCTCTATCTCTAATAAATTTGAAATTCATCACTTGATACTTCGAAAGAAAAATATGAAGGTAGTATTCCATCCAAATTAGCTAGCTCCAAATACTCTGACGTGAGAAGAACCACTTATTTTGAAGTACTTGATAAACTCATCCTTGACAAAAATCATGACCAAGCACTCCAACTTGAGGACAAGCCCAATTGGATGGATCCCATCATCCATTATCTCAAAGAGGGAGGACTCCCCATCGATCAAAAAGGGGCCCGCAAACTAAAACATTGGGCTATCGATCAATATACTCTAATTGGCGGCTGACTATATAAAAGGTCCTTTATCTTGCCATACCTTAAGTGCCTTTGACCCATGATAGTGGAGTACTCCATCCAAGAAGACTATGAAGGCATCCATAGAAAATAATTAGAGGACAGAGCCCTAGCACATAAATTATTGAGACAGGGGTATTATTGCACAAAAATGATGCTTAGTTTGTGAGGAATTGTGACCAACACTAGAGATACACTAATAATCAACATCAATCGATCATGGAGTTACCTCAAATCAGGGCTAGTAGCCATTCATTTAGTAGAGAATAGACATTCTTGGCCCTTTCCCACAAGCCACAGGATAGAGAAAATTTCTCATCATCACTATTGATTACTTCATGGAATGGATTGAAGTGGAATCTTTAGCTTAAATCATCAAGGAGAATGTATGGAGTTTCATTTGGAAGTCCATAATTTGTTGATTCAGAATTCCTTAGATCCTCATCATCGATAATGGTCAATAATTTGACAATATCTAATTTGAAGAATGCTACACAAGCTCAGCATCGACCACCAGCCTATCTTGATCGATCATCCTTAAGCCAATAGAGAAGCTGAGATAACTAAACATACTATGTTGCAAGAACTGAAGACGAGACTTGGTCAAGCCAAAGACTTTTGGGTAGATGAGCTACTTAGGATTTTATAGTCCTAGTGCATAACTCATCAAATCTCGATCGAAGAAACCAACTTCAACCTCTCCTTTGGCACTGAAGCCATTATTCCTATGAAGATCGACCTGTCATTCTACTAGCTAGAATCATATGATGAGCAAGCTGACACTAAGGATCTCCATAGTGACTTGGACTAGTTCAAAGAAGCAAGAGAATGAGTTTGAGTCAAGGTGGCTGCCTATCAACTCAGTATTACAACTTCGAATTCTAAGAAAAGCTCTTTCAATTAGAGGATCTTATCATCTGAAAAGTTGAGGTAACCTGACAAGACAACCATGAAAAACTTGCACCCAAGTGGGAAGGACTATACAAGATTACAGAAGTCATCCAACTTGAGGCTTATTGACTCGAGCAACTTGATGAAATGCTAATACCTTGGGTATGGAACTCTAGTAACCTCTAAGTATACCATCAATAAGACTTATAATTTTGAACTATGTCCTCCCTTTACTGCTAATAATAAATGAAGCTTCTTTTAGTACTCCAAAATAGCCAAGTATTGCAGGTTAGATGTATCGATGACCAACTAAAAAAATCTCTGAAAGCAACTGATCAGATGAGTCTCCTACAAACCATCGATCATAATTTCTATAGATTGTGCAAGAATACTGAGGATTAGCAACCACTAATAAAATATGGGACAAGTCTCACAAAGACCACCTACGATATTATATTTAAGCATCATACATCGAACAAGCCTCCTAAGAAGCCACAGATTTGTTATCTCTATAGGCTTGGTAAGAATGCCAAGAATCACAGATCACTAACAAAATATCGGATGAGTCTTGCAATGACCAATGATGGCACTGCACTCAAGTGCCATAAATCAAAAGGGCCTCCCAAGAGGCCTTCGGCTTATTACCAAAAGGGCCAATGAAAGACTTAGTTGAACTAGGCTCAGATGGGAGGAAGCACACCTGCCATGATCATCCAGATGCTAGCTATTTAAAAAACACAACCAATTAAAGACCCAGAGGGCCAAACTACCTATTTCTTCAGGAAAAGGGAACAACACATTGAGATGAGGAGTAAACGTTTGACCAACTGACCAAAGATCTAGAAGGCAAAACTATCTACCTATTTAGGAAAGGGGAATAAGGCGTTGGGATGAGAAGTGACATATGACTAACTAACCAAAGACTAAGAAGATCAAACTACCTGCCTCTTTAGAAAAGAAGAACAAGGCATCAAGATCAGGAGCCGAGCTTTGACCAAACAACTAAAGATCTGGAGGGCCAAACAAATCCACTTCTTCAAGCAGGAGAATAAGGCACTGAGGTAGGAAATCAAGCTATAAGTAGCAATGGAGTAGACATGATCGAGTGATGAGTGGGGGCAAAGATTTGAGCTTACCACAAATATGACTTCTTGAATTTGTCCTTAAATATCTATATCAAGTACCCAATCTCATTGAGTTCGAGCAGGGACCTAGAGGAACTCTGATCTCCAATCTTTGACTCACATGCTTATGCTCTCAGAATCTAAGTCTATGATGTCGGCAAAGGAAAGCTTAGAATGAGGGTTAAGGTCCCAACTTCCTCTAGACAAACCATACCTCAGCCTCCAAATAGATATGAGTTACCAAGATAATCTGATCAAAGCTCAGCTAGCTCAAGCACATAAAAACAAGCTACAAAACTTAAAGTGACCAAACAAACATGGGAAACAAACATAATATATGAACAAAATTACTTTTACTAATAATTATAAAAGGTACAAGATAGAAGTAACTCAGCAACGAAGCAATACAAATATGAGGAGATCCAACTACACTAAGTCTTATGAGGTCGATTAACTTCAAAGAAGGTCATGCTCGTCGGAGGCAAATAATGCTAGCAAGGTCACCCGACGTAGGGTGCCATCTTCCACCTTGCCCAATGCCTCTATGGCAATGCCAAGAAGCAGAAGGAGATATACACCAAGTCCTATCATTCAGGATTTGGTGAGGGAATCTCAACCATTTGAGGAAGGTCAGTAATAAGCATGGGGGGATTAGAGGTGTCTTCATCTCATTTTATCTGCTCCACGATGCCTTGCTCTTATTCTATGGCCTCGGCTTCATCTTCCTCCTACTCCTCGACCTTATTATCATCATCATCCTTGGGTGGAGTAAGGGCACTGAAATCAAATTTAAGAAAAGAGCCTTATCACCTGAGATCAATAATATTAAACTCTATTTATGTAGAAGTCGATGAAGACTAAAGCAACCTGAAAATCCTTAGAAGCTTTGTATTCCTTTATGGCTCGGAAGATCTACTCCTCGATACAAACTACCTATTGCTTGGTCGCCTACTACTTCTTTTTAGTTTTGATAGTCTAGAATCGAACAACCTTATAGTGGATTTGCATGCCCTTCTGCCCCACGATGGCAACCTTCAATTATGCCTCTAGCCCAGCCATTCTCTTTCTTCACCTCATCCCACTCTTGCTCCATCTTCAAAGCATGCTATTAGAGTTGGCAAAACTGATCATGTATGAGCATAGTGTAGACAAAGCTCTGAAAAAAGGCAATTGTTAGTGATAAAGTAGCTTGACCAAAGATCAATAGAATATAAGATGGTGCTCACTTTGGCGATAGCTTGAAAAGCTCCATCAAAAAGGCTCCCCGTATTCTCATCCTCCAGGCTCTTTTGGTCGATAGGGAGGACAATAACCTTAATTAGTCTTGAAATACCTTTAGGTCTATTGAGAGAGAGATAGAAGACATCATGATCTAAGTGGGTTAGTGGACCTTTATCTCAGAAGCTTGGCATGAGGAAGGTGGTGCCTCGAGAGGAGTGGACCGAGGGGATGACAAGATCTCAATGTCAGGGTCCACTAAAGGAGCTCCAAATGGAGCCTGACTAACCTGATGGGTCTGGGTAGTTGTAGCTACACCCGACCTGGGTGAGAGGAAGAAGCACCATGTAGCCCCTTAAGAGATGATGATGAGCTGCTCTCCATCGCCACTTTGTGCTTGGCAATGGCTATCTTCCTCACCATGGACTTGTCCACTATATCCATAGAGATAAAAATGAAATTAAAATAGTAACAACTTGAAAAATTAAAAATAGAATCGCTGACCTTGAGGTTGAATAGGGCTCTACACAGCATTGACTAAGATCTGCTTGGCCAACAGCTTCTGAACAAGAGGAACCTTAAAGCCACTCAAGGACTCTAACATCTATTGCTTGACATCAAAGTAGATAGGGACTTGGTTCAATTTTTTGTTGAAGTGACCTTGAAGGTGTTAATGTTGGTAAACCTAGACGATTTCGTGCATGTATTTTCAAATTTTTTTGAATAAATTACGGTGGAAGGCAATTAGATTAATCAAATTAATCTAATATGCATATGATCTAATCATCAAATCAACCTACTCTAGAATCTATGATATGATATGTTGCATATAAAATCTGAAAAATACTGAAGATAAAATCAGCATGTATGCATGTGAGCAGTAGATCACATCTACTTCTAATTTGAGTTCAAAACTCGATACTTGAGTGTGGATCGACGATCATCGCTGCTGAGAGACATGGTAGAGAGGGTCATCGCTGGTTGCTCATAGTCGCACATGCATCTGACCTCTATAGGAAGTCCACTCGAAGTTTCGATCTGATCGATCTTCTCGGGAGCGCTAGCTCGCGCGAAGATCTTCTTCTTGACTGATCTAGATTCTTTCTTCAAATCTCTAAAATCTTTATAGAGATTGAAGATAGACTTCTAGAGAAAATGAAAAGGTGAAAGAAAGATGGAGAGAAAAATAATTTTTCTCTTATTTTTTCTCTTTCCAAATCCTGAGGATCAAAACCATAGAAATCTGGTTTTTGTGCACACCCCAAGAGAAGAGGACTCTCCTCTTCTTTTACGCCATGAAACCACGCCCAAGACCCCTCTCAACATGAAGGCCTCTTTTTCAGATCTTTTATACACATAAGAATGAAATAATTTTTTTTTTATTTCAATGTGTAAGGAGGTGGGATGAAGAGTCCTAGAGATCATGGACTCTTGATGTGTTGTCGCCCCTACTAAAAAATTCATGCCAAAACATATCAAAAAAATATGAGATGCCCCCTTCCATATTTTTTCATGATAAATCAGATCTCCAACTAATCTCTCATAAAAATCTCCTTAAAATATTGCACATATAAGGAGAAAAAAATAAGTTGGTGTGGAGAGGTTGATTTGGATAAGAACAGACTCTCTTGATAAGGAATATTTTAAAATTCAATTTCAAAATTTTTATTTTATCAAAACTAAATTAGATTTGGATGTGAGATAGAGAGGGAGAATAACTCTTTGGCATGAAAAAATTTCATACAAAATCTATTTGTGCATGGGGATATATGGCATGCAAAGTGGGTTGGTGCAAGGGAGAAGAGTCTTATTCCAATAAGGACTCTTAATTTTCTTATTTGAATCCAAACCAAATCACATCTGGTTTAATCCAAATAAAATATATAAAATCCAATCTAATTAGATTCATAAATTTTTAATCAAATTTTAATCAAATTAGAAATTGATTGAATCAAAGTCCTGATCAAATCAAGGATAATTCTTCCTTAGCGATTAGGTCATCTCATAACCTAATCGGATCAAACCTAATTGAATCCAATTCAATTAGATTTTATTTAATCTTTTTTATCAATTAAATTAAGCTAATCAATAATCTAATTATTAATTAATTCTTTATTAATTTATTAATACTTAATAAATTAATTTATTATAATTTTTATATAAGATTAATCATCAATCGAATTGACGATTGAGCCCTTGAATGATTCTCAATCATTGATCAGTCACATGATCAGTCAGAAACTTCTTTTGAGTGTGATCCCATAGGTTCGAACCTAAGTCAGTAGTGCAAAAATAATATTTTGAACCAATTGATGTAATTATCTAGCAATGGTGACCCGACGTCTGGATAGGTCGAATGAAGGTGAAGCAATATTCAAGAACCTATTGACGTATGGTTACCGTATAATTCATCTCTTTGACCCTAATGCTCGAGGATGATTTAGAATTTAACTGTCAATCATAGATAAGTCATCCACATTATATTTCAATCTTTTTCAAATCCATCATATGGATTATCCGAGCTTAGATTTTGCTAAATTGAAATACATTGATACATTAACTCCTACTAATTCGGAGGGATCAATCCCATCTTGACTTACGCACTGACTTGACAAGTACTTGACTGTACCTAAAAATATTTCACCACTGAATTAGAAACTCAGTTAGTCTGACATCAAAGTACAGTGAGTTGCTTGTAAGTCATCATGGTGATCTCAAATCGAAGGAACACTTATACCCATATCCTTCGCAAGCTACCCTTGACAGCAGAGTGCTCCGTAGTTGGTCACATTCAGTGATGATGTACTCCTACATCTCACCTGCATGCCACATAGATTAGGTCTATTTTATTTCATAAAATTTTTTATAATGTACATAGATTAAAATCAGCCAAGAATAGGATCTTGCGAAGGTTCTGTTTGCTTATCGGGCCAGCTCGACCAGCAATCCAGCTTGACTGAAAAGTTGGCTCCATTATTTTTTTGACTGATTTTAATTGTTAGTGTTTGTTAGTGAAATAAGCTGACCCATTTTTGAAATGAGTCGACCTATTTAGTGAAACAACACTAAATTATATTAAATCTTTCAAAAGTTAAAAATGATTTTCGAAATGTCGAACCCCAACCCTCAACCATGAACTTAATTAAAAGAATTTAGTGATTGTTTAGGATCTAGGTTTGTGATTTGAAGATCTTAAGACAATTTCATAAAACATGGGTTAAAGGGTAATGGGTTAGCTTTGATCAGGTCATTAACTGGGTTAGACCTAGGGTTAGATTAAATATGGACTAAATTAAGAAACTGATCAAACCTAATTAAAAGTTAATTAGGATTAGGTCATTCCTATAGATCACTTCAATAGTTGTAGTTGATTAAAATCCATATATCTAATAAATGGACACTGATTGTGGCTCAGTGGTTGAGTTCGAGTCTTTAGGCAGACCAAATCAAAATTGATAAATCAGTTGGTGTCTAAGGTAAACCTGATCGATGGTTTTTAATTGGAATCCCACTTACCTGGCATTTCTTATGGTGTCTAAGGTAAGTTTTGGCAGACCCTCCCACCAATCATACTTTCCTGGCCAATGTGGTTAATCGGGTTTTGATTAGGTTGCTCATTGATTCGTGCTAACCCATGTCAAATAGGAAATCAGTGAATCTGATTTTATTCAGTGAGACTGATCTAGGTGCCCATGGATCAAATTTGATCCTAGTCCTTGTTAATAACTTAAGAAGTCAGTGGGAGGACTTGACTTGGTGAAGTCAGTGGGAGCAAATTGGTCCATATCCTTTCTATCCTTAAATCACTAATAATTTTAAATCCTCTAAAATTATTAGGTACTTAAAATAATAAAGTTATGGAGATAACTGAGTCATAGCCTCTCATTAAGGTATTTGATAATGAGTCCATTAACTCAATAATTATTGCAGACCCAAAGGCCTGGTGCTTGTTGACTAATGGAATTATCACTCATCATATGATGACTTGGAAGTATCTCTCTAATGGTGGTTAGGTTAGCCAACCAAAGTTGGGCTTAATCATTCGTTGGTTAGATATACCAAGTATGGTCACGTTAATGGTTGGATCTAATCGGATCCTTACAGTGGAGGCCAAAGCCTACTGATTAGGTTTCTGGGGTAAAATTAAATTACTAAAAGTTATTTGGAGAAACAATTGGTTAATGAACCCTACCCGTAGATGCAGATGGGTTGGCCGATCAAAGTCGGACTTGTGTGTAGTCTATGTGGATTCTAGTGCCTACTAGAAAATTAAAATAATTCTCTGAATTGGAGGTAGAGGTTACTAATTTGAATAAAATAGTAGGAAAATCTTGAGACTAAAATCCAAGTCTCTAGGCTTAAAATAATTCATATACATTAGGTCATTGTTCTCTTTTCTCAAAATAAGGCTAAACCTTAATTGCTCCAATCGCTGTTAGACAGTGATAACTTATGGGACCCAACTTCGATAATTAGTATTGAAAGTTGAATTTGGTTTAGCAGTACGAATGGGTTCATATTGGGCCTTCTTAGTTCAGTCAAAATAATTAGTCCAAAATTGATCCAAATCAGGCATGTTGCTTCTACTGTTAGAAGCAGGGTCATAGGAAGAAGAATTATCTTGCTTCCCTTGACCATAATAGGCTGAACAAGAGAAAGGAGCAAGAGTTACTCATCAAGGATGTTATATAATAACACCTTAAAGTTTCTCTATGAAATTCTACTACTTAGGTATTAGATACCGATGGTCTTATGCACTTTATTGCTAGGACTATAAGTAAGTAGAATATTTGAAAATGATGAGAAATTCTTGAATATTAGGGATGGAAGTCTTATTCTAATCCTAACTTTAGGAATTGTAGAGCTTATTTTCAAATATTATTATTTAGAGTAATTGTTACTATTGTCCATTATTTATGATGAATGTAATCTTTGTTGGCCTTTTGGCCAAAGATAATTATCATTCATTAATAAAGAAAGATTATTGTGATATTATTATGAATAATGTTACAATAATATATGGATAATAAAGAAATGATATTTAATATTTACACAGCCTATTAAGTGTAATGTACACACTAAAGTTAGATAATGTCATGAATGTCCATCTTTGGCTTAGTCACCTTGATAAGAACAGGATAAATGGATTAGCTTGAGAGGAAAATCTCACATCAATGCTTATGAATCATTGATAGTCTGTGAGTCTTGTCTTCTTAGAAAGATGACAAAGTCACCTTTTAATGGAAAAGATGAAGGAGCTGATAAAATTCTAAGTTTCATATATAGTGATGTATGTGGATCTGTGAACTTAAGTGCCAGAGAAAGATATTAATATTTTATTACAGACAACCTATTTGCGTATGGGTGCGTCTGGCCTGAATCATTTGAAATGTTCAAATGATTCAATAATGAAAGATTGAAACAAACTAGATAAGGTGTTAGAACTCTTCGTTCAGATCGAGGAGGCGAATACTTATCCAGTGAGTTTGTGACATATCTAGGAGAGAATTGGATTCTCTCTCAGTGGATTTCTTTTCAGAATAAAGTGTATCTGAAAGGAGAAGTTGAACTTTGTTAGACATGGTTCAATCCACAATAGGGTTCACTTCTCTACCTGTTTCAGGATTGTACTCTTGTGTGATTACCTATTTTACTCTGAAAATATATTGAGTAAGTCTGTTGTGCAAATTCCATATGAGATATGGAACGGGCATAGATCAGACTCTCTCACCTTTGGGTTTGGAGTTGATCGGCCTATGTCAAAGGTTTGCATATAGATAAACTTGGTTCTTGGTCCAATAGGTGTTTAAGGGTTACTAATTCTATCATGCTGAAGAACATGAGATGCTCATCAGTAGTAGGATATTCTTTTTGGAAAGAAGTTCTTTAGAGAAGGAACTGATGCCTATCAAGTTGAACTTGAAAGTTTGACCAGTAGAAAATGAACCGACATAATCTAATAAACCTACAGAACCAGATTTGATTAGATCAAACTGGAGCCCATTAAAGTAACATTTTTAAGGAGATCTGGTAGAGTACCACGTTAGCTGGACAGACACTTCAGTGTCTAGGTCTGGGATGGTGATCCTATTGAGCTCGATGAGATTAACAAGGATCCGATCACCTATAGGGATGCAATGCAGTGGTCTAACTCTGAGAAGTGGCTTGGAGCCATTAAATCTAAATTGAAGTCCATGAAAATTAATAGTGTATAGATACTAGATGATTCACCTGAAGGGATAAAACCTATTAGGTGTGAATGAATCTTTCAAAAGGATCAGAGTAGCGCAGACGGAAAGGTGGAGACCTATAAAGCCCGTTTTCGCTATTATCCTAGAGTTGGAACATATGTTTTGAACATGTCTCTGTTATGAACAAAGAGGAACCCTATATTTATAAGTGGGCAAAATATTCTGTAGTGTTATTCCTTGTGTTGTCTGTGGATGAAATTTTCTTAATCACGAATGGCATTCCAGCATTGCAAAGAATAAAGGTTTGGGTGTCATCTAATTTCTCCATGTTCAAGATCAGATATGGTATACTCACTAATGATAGTGAGTAGATACTAGTATGATCTAAGTAAAAACCACTAAAAGATTGTATGGACAATCCTTAAGTATTTGAAAAATACTAAAGTCCAGTGACTCAAATATGAAAATACTGACTTTAAATATGTGGATGTTTCGATTTCAGTCAGATCAAGATGACAACAAAAAAGTATTGGATCATACCCTAATTATAAGAGTAATTTGTTGGAAAGATTCCAAGCAGGATACTTTAGTCTACTTAGTTAGTGATGTAGAGTACATCGTAGCATATGATGTTGCCATGTAAGCTGTGTAGTTGCTGAGCTTCATTAGCAGGTTGGGAGTGGCACCTTCCACTGATGGTCTAGTCCTATCGTAGCACTGGAGCCATAAATCTGACTAAAGAACTGAAGGACCAGCATATTTTGTATTGCTATCACTTTTGATTTTAGATCAGGGTGACATCGATCTTTAGAAGATCGATGATAAAGGAGAACTTAACCGATCCATTTGCTGAGGCCTCGAAACTAAGAAGTTCTACGAACTCAAGTGGAAGATAGGATATTTGATATCATTCTGATTGGCTTTAGTACAAGTGGAAGTTATTGAAAAATATGTTCTAAAGCCAATCATCTAAGTGGTAGATGATTGGAATTAGTATATGAATTATCTAATAATAATAGTTATTTGGCAGGTTCATTATAAAAGTTCTATCTTCCTTAAATGAACTCCCAAATTATGATGAAGTCCTCAGAACTACAATCAATCGATAAAGGAGGATTTATCAGATGGTTCTTAAATTGTTCACAACCAAATGATAAGTTATTAACAAAGATGATAACTTATCAAGTGTAGGTCGCTGTATGCCATATGCGTTGGTTATCCTCGTAACCAAGTGATGTAGAGACACTGATATGGCATTCAGATAAGATGTAGGAGTACATCTGCACTGAACGTGACCAATGTAATACTCTACTATCAAGAGTAGTTAGCTAAGGCCAATGGATATAAGTGTCCCTCCGATCTGAGATCACCACGGTGACTTGCAAGCAACTCACTGTGCTTTGATGCCGGACTACTTGTATTTTTAATATAAGTTCAAAAAAATTTTGGGTACAATCAAGTACTTGTAAAATCGATGTGTGAGTCAAGATAGGATTGATCACTCCTGATTAACTTCAGGAAGAGAATATCTCGCTGTGTTTCAATTTAGCAAAACCTAAGCCTGGGTAATCCTCGTGAGGAGTCACGAGATTTACAAAATTTTGAGACATAATAGAGATGACTTATATGAGTATTGACAGCATACTCAAAGTCATCTTGAGCATTATTGATTAAAAGGATGAATTATATGGTAACCATGGGTCAAGGTTCTTAGAATGTTGCTTTGCATACATTCAACCTATCTGGACGTCAGAAATCATTGTTAGATGGTAACTTCGACTGGTACAGAAATTGATTTTTGTACTATCGATTTAGGTTCGAACCTATAAGATCATACACATAAGAGGTTGTAACCTAATCAGATGGTTAATCGACGATTGAGAATCATTTTAAGGTTAAACGATCAATGTGATTGATGTTTGACCTAATGCAAGTGTTGCAGGAGGATCGATTAGCAATTGGATTGCTAATTGGCTCAATCTGATTAAGCAATTAGGATGAGATTAAGTCTAATTGAATTTAATTTAATTAGAATTAGTTTAAATTTAATTAGATTAAGTCTAATTGGTTTATTGGATAAGCCAGTTGCAAGGGAGAACAAGTCCCTGTTCGACTAGGACTTGTATGCACCTAATTCCTAATAAAATTAGGATTTAAATCAGAATTAAATATAATTTAATTTAATTTAATTAGACTTCTAGTTAGATTAAGATCATCATTAATTATATTGTAATTAATTTAGATTGGATTCAAAGAACTTGACCTAGTCTACATAAGAATCCTAGTTAGACTAGGATTCTATCTCTTCTCTTGCGCCAACTAAGAAAGCCCACGCTCACTAATTAATTTTTAGATAATTTTTATATGATATCCACATCTAAGAAAAGTGATCTCATACCACTTATTCTAGATTTTTGAATTAGATTTGATTTGGTTCAATATGGAAAGTGATTTGGTTTATTATGGAAAGTGGTTTAGGTTTATTTCCTTTTTGAAAGAGTCCCTCTTCACAAGAACTCTTCTCTCCTCTCTTGCGCCAACTTTCTCCAAGCCTATCCTTTCATTTTGTCACCCATTTTATGCTTGATTTCATACTCTCCATAAATTAGATAAGGGAAGGGGCATCCAAGAGTTGGACGCCCCATGGACTCCTTGTTAGACTAGGTCTTATGACCTAGTCTACCTTATATAAAGTTGCCGCCCCATATGATAAGAATAAGGAGTCAAAAATCACTGAATTATTGATAGAAAATGTAGAGAAGAAAGAGGATGGCATGGGTGGTTTGAGGCACCAATATCCATGGAGGAGAGTCTTCTATCAAGAGATCAAAAGTTGATGTCTTGTAGAGAAAGAAAGGTAAGAGAGAAAATTATTTTCTCTTATTATTTTCCTTTCAGATTATTCTCTCTTTATTTTATATTTTTATATGATAAAAATTTGATAGAGAAAGAGGGATGGTGTGGTAGATTCATGCTCCAATGAGTTGGGGCATGGTGATCTAATTTTAGACATGATCTGATCATGTTCTGATGAGAGAAGAAGAAGAAAAGAAGGTCTTCTCTTAAGGTTTCTTTTAGAACCCTTCTTCTCCATAAATCATGAGATTTTTCTATGAAAAAAATCAGATATCACAAGATCTAAAAATTTGAGAAATATCTAGAGAAGGTCTTCTCATGTCCTAGCATAGAGATGTTCTCAGGACATCAATCGTTGATGTACTGAAAGAGAAGATCTGTCTTCTCTTAGGACCATTTTCTATTATATATTATTTCTGATTTTAGGGAGGTCAAAAAATTTGACTTCTCCCTCATTCCTCCTCTATTCTTTATCTCATGGAATATCCAAGAGATCCGAAGAATATTTTTTAGATTAACCATCCAGAGAGATCTGCAAGAAGCTAGCACTTCGAGTGGATCTTCATTCGACGAACCTCCGATTTTGTTGCAGTCTCGTGTGGATCACCTGTAGAGATCGGATGTGTGTGCGGCTCCAAAGACAATAAAGAAAATCAACCATAGAATTTTTAACCCGTATGAAGGTAAGAGATCTGATCTCTTCTCTTATCTAGATGTGATCTAGATTTTAGATCTAAAACTATTTTAGATCTAGGGTATTGATTTGATCAATATCAAAGCTTTTATTTTTTGATTTATAAATGCAATATGACATGTTATAGGTCCTAATTGTCAGATTTAGTAATCTGATTACATACATTTATATATTAAATTATTTAATTTACATATTCTGCTGCATTATATTTTAAAATTATTTTGAAATTCATGCATGAAACCCTGCACCTTTTCCAACATCCACACCATTTGGTTGCGAGGACAACCAATGCATATGGCACACAATGACCTACACTTGACATCACTATCGTCCTAGTAATAGCATATCGTTTGATCGTGAACTAATTTAAAGATTACGCGATAAATCCTCCTTTATTGATCAAAGTAATTCTAAAGACTTCATCACAGCATGAGAGTTCATTGGAAGATGTAACTTTGTGATGAAAAATATCAAATAATTTTTATTATTTATCAATTTATATATATTTATAATTAGTATAATCGTCAAATGATTGACTTTATAACATATTTTCCAACAACTCCCACTTGGACTAAAGCCAATCAGTATAGTATCATATACCCATCTTCGATTTATCATTTTATAACTCTTAGATATTGAGATTTTTATAAATGGGTTGGTCAAGTTTGCCTCTTCATCGATCTTCTAAAGATTGATGTCATCTTAACAGATTTTTCGAATAAGGTGGTAGCGATGTAAAATGCCTAGTAAGCTAACGAAACTTTTGCTCCTTGGCATGAGCTATGGCTTCGGTGCTATACAATGCAGCAAGACCATCATCAGAAAATGCCTTTCCTAGCTTGCTAGTGAACCTATACAATCACATAGCTTCTTTGCAAACATCGGATGCTGCAATGCATTTAGCCTCGCAATTTAATTAGCTATATTGCTCTGCTTGGAACCTTTCCAGTAGATTGCTCCATTATTTAGAGTAAGGATGTATTTTGACATATTCTTGTTATTATTATATCCAACTAAAAATTGAAATTAAATTTCATAAGTTTTAAGTCAAATTCTCCATAACCAAGCCATCGATCTTAGTATTTCTTAAATACTTAAGGATGACCTTCTAATGATTCTCATCCGGATCTTGCAGATATCCACTCACTATCCTAGTGAGTATATCATATCCGATCGCATACATGGTGTATATGATAGAACAAATTCTACTCATAAATATCTTATGTATGTTGGACTAGAAAAACTTAAGCAGCCTCTTAGATCTATCTTTATAGATCTTTATCCCTAGGATGTGGGATGCTTTTTCCAAAGTCTTTTATGGAAAATAATAATAACAGTAAAATTTTTATTCTCTGTAATATAAGAAATATCATTTTCGATTAAGAGAATTTCATTTACATACAAAATAAGAGATACACTCAAAAAACTATTAATCTATTTGCATTTGCAGGATTCTTCTTCATTCTCAATGAAGCCATGCATTTTGATCATTTATCAAAATGTACGTTCCAACTCCGAAATACTAACATTGCCTTAGGAGAAAATATCTCATTATGGTCAATACTATAATGTTAACGATATCCTTAAGTAACCAAACGAGCTTTGTAGGTCTCCACCTTCTCGTTTGTGCTCTCTGATCTTATTGAAGATCCACTTATATCCTATGAGTTTTATTCCTTCAAGTGAATCAATGAGTGTCTATGCACCATTGATCTTCATGGACTCTATTTCAGACTCTATGACTTCAAGTCATTAATCGGAGTCGAACCTCTGCATGACATCCATGTAGGTGATCAAATCCTTGTTATTCTTATCGAGTTCAACAGGATCACATCCCAGATCTAGAAACCAAAGTCTCTATCCGACAGACATGGTACTCTATCGGATCTCCTTAATGGTGCCTCTTCAATGGGTTTCAGATATGATCTAATCAAATTCGATTCTATGGGTTCACTAGATTGTGTCAGTTCTTCTACTTGTCGAACTTCACAAGTTCTATATTAAAAGTATCAGTACCTTCACCATGGTATTCCTTTTTTGAAAAGAATGCCAAACAACTCTTGTTCTTTAGCATGATAGAAGTTATATCACCTAAATTCTTTGGGATTATCCTACAAAATAATATATATAGGACCAGGATCCAAGCTAATCTATCTTTAAATGCTTGACATAAACCAAACACTCTCAAATCCTAACGTAAGAGAATATCGACTTACGCCTAGTCCATATCTTATATGGAGTCATTGCGACTGATTAATTCAGATCCAGCTCAGAACATAACAAAAGTCTTAAGAGCATTCTAAAAGGAGACTGACAGACTTGCAAACCCCATCATGGATTGAACTATATCAAATAAAGTCGATTTCAATAAAAGAGAATCCTATTCTCTTCTAGATATGTCAAAAACTCATCAGAAAAAATATTCTCCTCCTTGGCCAGACCAAAGAGTTTCAATGTTCTTCTTAGTTTATTTCTCTACCTTATTATGGAATCATTTAAATATTTTAAATAATTTAAATTTATGGCAAACATATTCGTAGATCCAATACATCAGTATCTATTAGATTCAGAATATCATTAGCTCATTCATCTAATCTAGCAAAAGATGATTCGATTATCTTACTAAAGAGATAGGATTGACAGGTTGACAATGATTCATAATTATTGACTTCAAGAATTATCTTTTGTTGATCCTATTCTTGTTAAATGATCAAGTCTAAATTGCCAAGGGTAGATATTTGCGACATTATTTACTTTAAGGAGTTAGTTTATTGTGTACAATACACTAATAGGCTGTGACTATTTATAAATACTATTTCTTAGTTGTCCACATAATTTTGACATCATTTATAATGATATAAAAATTATTAGATAATAGTGACAATCACTAAAATGACATTGTTAGAATTGAAAACTTACTTAAGAATTTCTAAAATCAGGATTGAAACATAACTTCCATCTCCAACATTCAGGAACCTCTTGTTATTTTCAAATTTTCTACTAACCTGAAGTCGTTGCAATAATTTTTAATATCTAGATAGTAGTATTATAGATTGAGAAATCACAAGGTATTATTATATAAGTACCTTGTCTAGTAACCCTTTGCTGATTTCTCTTCCTTAGCCTGTTCGGATCAAGGGGCTCTATCAGACTAGATTAACCTTAGACTCTTTTATCAGTTTGGACTCCTTAACTTAAGCATGACTCTTTAGCACCTTCTTTTCTTTTCTTTCTCAAAAAATTATTATCCCACTGAAGACACATCTTCAGAGGTACAAAAAAACTCCTTCAATATTTGAAAAATTTTCTTCCACTGAGCATCATCAAATTTACAACTAAATTCATGATTTTTCACTGTCCTCAAAAATATCACATGGTGATATGATCATTTGGCCACTTTTAATAAGTGCCTTTAATCGCATCATACGTGTTGGACATGAGAACTTCAGGTACTGGATCCATAATCATATGTAGGATCCATTCATGCTTAAGAACTATTTGTAACTTTCAATACCATCTATCGAAGTTGAGTCCTATAAATAAGTCACTATTAAACAGTGAACGGAGCAATAGACATGTAGCCATAACTGAAAGAAAAACACAAGACCTCTATATTTATGAATTGATTAAGCCTAAAGACTTAGACTTTAGTCTAAAGATTCTTCCACTATTTTATATGAATTGGCAGTTTCTACCTTCAATCTGAGAAATTATCTTAATTTTTTAGCGGATACTAGATGTTGGAAAATATGTCCCAAAAGCCAATCGTCAACCTGTTGACGGTTGAGCAACTTTGTATTGTAATTGATTTGTTAATAAATAAAATATATTTTTGGTATTTTTATCATAAGTTTTCATCTTCTAATGAACTTCGTTGTTGTGATGAAGTCCTTAGGACTATTTAAGTTCGATAAAGAGAAGATTTATCGATTAGTCTTTAAAATTGTTCATGATCAAATGATAGACTGTTAATAAGGACGACAGCGTCTATCGAGTATAGGTCGCTGTAGGCCATATGGGTTGATTGTCCTCTTAATCAAGGAGTGTGAAGATACTGGTATGGCATACATGTGAGAAATAAGGGTACATCATCATGAAACGTGACCAACTCCAGAGTATTCTGCTGTTGAGAATGTCTCTGATGGAATATAGGTATAAGTGTCCCTTAGACCTGAGATCGTCTCAGTGACTTGCAAGCAACTCACTGTGCTTTGGTACTGGACTAACTGAATTTTTAATTATTAAAAAATATGTCCCAAAAACCAATCATCAGTATGTTGATGGTTGAGCAATCTTGTATGATAATTGATTTATTAATAAATAAAATATATTTGGTATTTTCATCATAAGCATTCATCTTCTAATAAACTTCGTTGTTATGATGAAGTCCTTAGGACTATTTAGATTCGATAAAGAGAGAATTTATCGATTAGTCCTTAAAACTGTTCACGACCAAATGATAGGCTGTTAATAAGGACGACAGCTTCTATCGAGCATAGGTCGCTGTAGGCCATATGGGTTGGTTGTCCTCTTAACCAAGAAGTGTGGAGACACTGGTATGGCATACAGATGAGATGTAAGATACATCATCATTGAACGTGACCAACTCTAGAGTATTCTGCTGTCGAGAATGTCTCTGATGGGATATAGGTATAAGTGTCCCTTAGACCTGAGATCACCTCAGTGACTTGCAAGCAACTCACTGTGCTTTGGTACTGGACTAACTGAATTTCTAATTCAGTGATGGAAGGCTTCAAGGTATAGTTAAGTACTTGTGAAGTCAGAGTGTGATCGAGATGGGATTGACCACTCCAAGAGTTGGAGAAGAATGAGTCATTGTATTTCAATTTAGCAAAACCTTGGCCAGGATAATCCATCAGATGGATTTGATATTTTGAAATATAATGTGGACAACCTAATCAGAGTTGACAGTTGAACTCTGAGGTATCCTATGATCATTTTGGTCAAGGAGATGAATTATATGGAAATTATATCTGCATGGGTTCTAAGGATGTTGTTCTACACATTCGAACTATCCGGTCGTCGGGTACCATTGCTAGATGGTCACTTCGATTGGTACAAAAATTTATTTTTGTACTTTTGATTTAGGTTTGGACCTATGAGATCACACACATTAGAGTTCATGATCCGATCGGATGGTTGATCAATGATTAAGAATCATTCTAGGGTTAAATGATCAATACGATTGACATTTAACTTAGTGCAAATGTTGCAAGAGGATCGATTAGCAATTCATTGCTAATTGGCTTAATTTGATTAAGTCAATAGATTAAAATTAAATATAATTGAATATAATCTAATTAGATTTAGTTTGGGCTTGATTAGATCAAGTCCAATTGGTTTATTGGATAAGTCAAGTGCAAGAAAAAAACTAATCCTAGTTCAATTAGGACTTGGATCAATCTAATTTCTAATTTGATTAGAAAATTAAATCAGATTTAAATCTAATTTAATTTGATTAAATTAGGTTTTTAATTAGATTAAGATCTATTTTAATTAGGTTGATCTAATTTTGATTTGATTTGATTTGAGAAACCAAATTAAAACAAGTCATAAGATAGAATCCTAGTAAGACTAGGATTTCACCTTGCCCACATAAGCCCCCCCCAATGCCCTCTCTCTTATTCCACGCCAATCGCCTCTTATTTTGTGCGACAAAAGCCCTCTCTCAGGTTTTTTTCACATTCAAAAGATTTTCTCTCTTCTTTCATACATGGAAAGTGGTTGTGGATCAAATCAAAGTAGGAATAAGTTTGGATTTCAAATTCTACGAGATAGAGTTTTAGAAATCCAAAACTCTTTCCTTTTTGTACTGAATTTATCCAGATTTATTTTGAAATTTTTATGGCTTTTAGGGCATATATTGTGCACCCTTTCTGGTAGTCCATGCATGAAAATAAGGAGGAGGCACTCAAGAGTTGGACGCCCCTTATCTTGCAATGTTTGGATAAGCCTAGACTAGTTATTTGACCTAGACAAGGACTCTATCATATCTCTCTCTATAAAATGAGTTTCTTCATAAAATTTTTGAAAAACATAGATATTTGAAAGACTTTTAGAACATCCAAAAATTAGAGAGAAAGCCCTTTGGGTCGTGGAGATATAATAGACACAAGATAGGGTGTCTAGGAGAGAGTAAAGAGAAGAAGAAGAGGGTCTTCTTCTAGGGTTGTTAGATTCATCTTTTTCCTTCCTCTATCTTGAGTTTTCTGAGAGTGTCTCAGATCTAAAACTCCTCCTCCTACTTCTCATCTTTGGAAGAGCCCAAATCAAGAAGAAGGAGGTACCTGATCAACCAACGAAGAAGGATCAGTACAGTACTAACATACTGTGCTGATTTTCTGAAGCAGGATTTCTGGTCGAGATTCGTGGGCTCGTATGGACGACTCTCAGAGATTCGACGCATGTGCAGTTTGCAACATCATCCTCAACCCGGATCGGCAAGGTTAGAACGTCTAACTTGCAAGGTAATAGATCTGATCTATTGTTTAATACATACATTAGATGTAGTATAGAAACATATTGATATGATCAACATGTAGTTCATGCTCTATATATTTTAATTTTTAATTTAATACTATGTAATAATAATATAATAGAATCTTAGATCTAGAGATTCTCTAATTTTAAAAAATAAATTTTGATTTATTTTAGTCTTCCACTGCCTGATCTTGAAAAAGTTTCAAGATCTAATCTTGAAACCCTAGATTTGGTTCCTTAACTAATTCAGTGACAGAAGACTTCTGGATACAGTCAAGTACTTGTAAAGTCAGAGTGTGATCAAGATGGGATTGACCACTCCAAGAGTTGGAGAAGAATGAGTCGCTGTATTTCAATTTAGCAAAACCTTGGCCAGGGTAATCCATCAGATAGATTTGATATTTTGAAATCAATGTGGACAACCTGATCAGAGTTGACAGTTGAACTCTGAGGTATTCTATGAGCATTTTCATCAAGAAGATGAATTATATGAAAACTATATCGCATGAGTTCTAAAGATGTTGTTCTACACTTCGATCTATTCGGCCGTCGGGTACCATTGCTAGATAGTCACTTCGATTGGTATAAAAATTTATTTCTATGCTATTAGCTTAGATTCGGACCTATGAGATCACACACATTAGAGTTCATGATTCAATCGGATGGTTGATCAACGATTAAGAATCGTTCTAGGGTTAAACGATCAATACGATTGACATTTAACCTAGTGCAAGTGTTGCAGAAGGATCGATTAGCAATTTGATTGCTAGTTGGCTTAATTTGATTAAGCTAATAGGTTGAGATTAAGTCTAATTGAATATGATTTAATTAGATTTAGTTTGAGCTTGATTGGATCAAGTCAAATTGGTTTATTGAATAAGCCAAGTGCAAGAAAAAATTAGTCCTAGTTCAATTAGGACTTGGGTCAACCTAATTTCTAATTCGATTAAAAAATTAAATTAGATTTAAATTTAATTTAATTTGATTAAATTAGGTTCTTAATTGAGTTAAAATCTATTTTAATTAGGTTGATTTGGTTTTAGTTTGATTTGATTTGAAAAATTAAATTTGAACAAGTCATAGATTGAACCCTAGTAAGACTATAATTCCACTTTGCACCCCTTAGCCCCCCATGCCCACTCTCTCTTATTTTGTGTGACAAAACTTTCTCTCCCAGGCCTTCATGCATGCTCAAAGCTTTTCACTCTTTCTCTCTTACATGGAATGTGGTTGTGGACCAAGTCAAAGTAGAAATTTGTTTGGATTTCAAATTCTATGAGATAGAATTTTAGGAAACCAAAACTCTTTCCTTATGGCACTGATTTTACCCAAATCTTGTCTGAGATTTTTGTGACTTTTATGGCAAATATTGTGAATCTTTTGTTAGTGGTTCATGGTAGAAAAAGAAAGAGGGGGCACCCATGAGTTGGGCACCCCTTGTCTTGTCCTGTTTGGATTTTCCTTGACTAGGTATTTGACCTAGACAAGGATTCTTCATATCTCATTATTTAAGATGAATTTCTTCTTAAAATTTTTGTAAATTATAGAGCATTGAGAGACCTTTAGGGCATGTAAAAATTAAGGAGAAAGAATATTGGGGCATGGAGATATAATAGACACAAAACTAAGTGTCTGGGTTAGAGCAAAGAGAAGAAGAAGAGGGTCTTCTTCTAGGATTGCTGAGTTGACCTCTTTCCTTCCTCCATCTATGAGTTTTCTGAGAGTGTCTCATATTTAGAACTCTTTCTTCTAATTTTTATTTTTGGAAGAATCTAAATCAAGAAGAAGGAGGCATCTGATCGACCATCGAAGAAGGATCAGCATAGTACTAGCATACTGTGCTGATTTCCTAGACCAGGACTTCTGATCATGATTCGTGGGCTCGTGTGGATGACTCCTAGAGGCCAGACGCATGTGCGGCTCGCAACATCATCCTCAAATCTGGATCAGCAAAGTTAGAACTTCTAACTTGCAAGGTAATAAATCTGATCTATTATATTTTACATATATTAGATGTAGTATAGAAAAATATTGGTATGATCAACATGTAGTTCTTGCTCTTTTATTTTAATTTCTAATTTAATATCATATAATAATCATATAATAAGAACTTAGATCTAGAAATTTTTTAATTTTATAAGATAAATTTTGATTTATTTTAGTCTTCTGCTGCCCGATCTTGAAAAAGTTTCAAGATCTAACCCTGAAACCTTAGATCTGGTTCCTTCAATTGGTATCAGAGCCTAGGTTGTTCATTACATGATTATTTATATATGCTTAGATTATTTATTAGATTAGATCTAACTTATAATCTGATTATTAAATCTAAAATTAAAATTTTTAGATCAATCACGAACTGTAGGTTGTCCTACTGTAAGGTTTACCCCTTACAGTGCAAATGTTATCCTAGTTTGTGTAGATCTATCTTTAATCATAAATTTATTAGATATGATCTAGATTAAATTTATGATTTATTATATTTAAAAGATATTTAAATTTAAAATAAAATCTCTTTGTTAATAATTTTCGTACAAAGAACCATCATATATTTGTCTGGGAAATTTACGCAGTTTAAAGTTGAAATTATTTCAATTACATGAACCTGTTTAGATTAGATCTAAAGTAGTTTCATGCTTATATCACTTGCATTTTGATTATGAATCAAACATGCAACTTGGTTGGTAGAACCATGTTATAAAAATATTTTATAAATATTTAAATTATTTTCGAAAAGCCGAACCCCAACCTTCAACCCAAAACTTAATTGAGAATTAAGAAGTTATTTGATTGGGTTCTAGGATTGTGAATTGAAGAACCTAAGACACAAACCATAACACATTAGGTTAATGGGTTAGTGGGAATTAGATCCATTAATTGGGTTAGACCTAAGGTTAGATTAAAGATGGACTTCATTAGAGAATTGACTAAATCTAATCAATTGTTGTCTTAGATTAGGTCAAGGATTCTCTAGATCAATTACAATAGTTGTAGTTGGTCAAGTCCATGTCTTTAATGAGAATCAAATGGACTTGATTCTTGGCTAAGCAGTCTAGCACGAATTGTTAGGTTGATCTAATCAAAACTAATTAAATCAGTTGGTGACTAAAATAAATCAGACCGGTGGTTTTTAATTGGCAGCCTGCTTACCTGACCATTTCTGAAGGTGTCTAAGGCAAGCTTTGGCAGACCCTTCCACCGATCGAACTTACCTGACCTCTTGGTGAAATTATATTTTGATCGGATCATTTGACTATTCGAGCTGACCTATGTCAGCTAGATAAATCAGTGTGACTGATTTAGGTGCTCCTAGACCAACCCTTTTGATGGTCTCCCTTAAGCTGACTTGGTAAAGCTAGTGGGAGGATCATGATAAGCTGGTTCATCTGACCTCCTTCAATAAATCAATTAAATTCTCTAAAATTATTAGGTCCTTAAAATGAAATAGTTATGGTGATAACTAGATCATAGCTTCCCATTAAGTGGATGATAATGGATCCATCAGTTGGATAATCATTGGAGGCCCAAAGGCCTGGTGCTTATCGGCTGATGGAATTGTCATTCATAATATGATTTCTTGACTGCATCTTTCTAAATGATGGTTAGGTTAGCCAATCAAAGTTGGACCTAATCATTCATTGGCTAGATGGGCCAAGTATGGTCATGTTAATGGTTGGACCTAATCAGATATTTTCAGTGGAGGCCAAAGCCTACTGATTAGGGACTGGGACAAAATTAAAATTACTAAAAATTATTTAGAGAAATAATTGGTTATGAACCTACCCTTAGATGTACATGGGTTGGCCAACCAAAGTTGGGCTTGTGTGCTGTCTAAGTGAATTCTAGTACCCACTAAGGAATTAGGATAATTTTTTGAATTGGAGGTAGAGGCTACCAATTCGAATAAAATAGTGAAAGAAATCTTTTGATTAAAGTTCAAATCTTTAGGTTTAATGAATCAATTACTAATTAGGTTATGATTTTCTTTTGTGCAGATATGGCCACCTCCCTATCGCTCTGATCATTATTGGACAATGAAATTTTGGTGGGACCCAACTTCAGTAGCTAGTATTGAAAATTGAAGATAGTCCTGGAGCATGAACGGATCTTATATATGATAACGGATCCTGCATCTGAGGAGCCAGCTGCCAATGCACATGGAATAGTCAGAGACACTTATCAGAAGTGACTCAATGATCGAATCATGGTGCACTGCATCGTGCTGGCTGCCATGAGCAATGAGTTCAGTCACAGATTTGAGACGGCTCAGCCAAAGGATATGCTTCAAGTGTTGGAGGATGCCTTTGGCACACCTGATGATCTGGAGAGGCACAAGACTAGTTGTGCCATCTTCAACACCAAAATACAAGATGGTGCCTCTGTCACTGATCATGTATTGTATATGATCGAGCTGATGAAGCGTTTGAGCAAGCTCGGCTTTTTCTTGCCTGAGCAGCTTGGGAAAGATGCAATACTGAACTCGCTGCCCAAATCTTATCTCCCATTCCTCACTCGTTATAGAATGACAAAGCCTGAAGTAAACTACCACGGGTTACTGGGGTTGCTTCAAAACATTGAGAAGGATCACCAACTCCACAAGGAGTCGGTGAACTTAGTGGGAGGTTCATCTTCTGATTCTCGACCCTTTGAGAAAGGGAAGAACAACAAAAAGAAAAAAGTGAAGAAGGTGCAAGATCAGGCTGGGACATCAGTGCAGGGCCAGACCAGAAAGATCAAGCCCGATAAGAGTCAAGTTGAATGCTTTTTTTGCAAGAAACGGGGGCACTGGAAGAGGAACTGTCCTCAGTACATTGCCTCCCTAGACCCGAACATACAGAGAAAGAAGCAAGCTATTACGGGCAAGGTATTTATATGATAACTCCTTACAATTTCTCTATTTATGATATAACTGACTGGGTATTAGATACCGATAGCCCTTACCATATTTGCAATTTATTGCAGGGGTTGAAGATCAGTAGGAGATTCGAGTAAGGGAGGTTCCTGAATGTTGAAGATGGAAGACCAGTTTTAGTTCTAGCATTAGAAATCTAGAAACTTGTATTTGAGTCCCATATCGTTGTTCTTAATGATTATCATTTCTGTTTCTGTTTCTTTTTAAATGTTATTGTTGTAGAAATTCTGACCAAAAATGATTATGAAATTTCAATAAAGAAATAAGTTTGTAATATCATTATGAATGGTGTTACTATTTTTTGTGGACATTTGAATAATGATGTGTATATGTTATCACAATCTGTTAACGTAATCTATTCTACTGGCAAGCACCCTAGATTAGATAGTGTATCGGATATCTACTTATGTCACTGTAGGCTAGGTCATATAAATAAGAACAAGATAAACAGGTTGACTCAAGAGAGAATCTTCGAAGTCAGTGATTGTGAATCACTTCCAACTTGTGAGTTCTGTCTTCTTGGTAAAATGACCAAGTCACCTTTTACTGAAAAAGGTGAGAGAGCTACTGAGCTCTTGGGCCTAGTACATACTGATGTATGCGGGCCCATGAGCACAAGTGCTAGAGGTGGATATTTCTACTTCATCCTTTCACGGATGATCTATCAAGATATGGATATGTTTATCTGATGAAACATAAGTCGGATTCATTTGAAATGTTCAAATAATTCCAAAATGAAGTAGCAAAACAAACTAGAAAGAGTATTAAAACTCTTTGATCTGACCGAAGAGGGAAATACCTTTCTGATGAGTTTCTCACATATCTAGGAGAGAATGGGATTCTCTTCCAATGGACTCTTCTAGGAACACCACAGCATTATGGTGTGTCTGAAAGGAAAAATCAGACTCTGTTAGACATGGTTCGATCCATGATTGGTTTTGCCAGCTTGTCGATATCCTTTTGAAGATATGCACTCGAATCGACTTGTTATCTGTTAAATAGGATTTCAAGTAAGTCTGTAATTAAGACTCCATATGAGATATGGACAGGACGTAAGCCAGCACTTTCACACCTTAGGGTCTTGGTTTGCCCGGTCTATGTCAAACGGTTAGTTATAGATAAACTTGGACCTAGGTCTGACAAATGCACATTCATAGGGTACCCCAAAGAGACTAAAGAATATTTTTTCTACCATGCTGATAAACAAAAGGTGTTCGTCAGCCATAAGGCAACCTTTTTAGAAAAGGAGTTCTTTGGTGAAGGAACTGTTGCCTCTAAGGTTGAACTTGATGAAGTTCAACAGGTAGAAGACCGACACCAATAGCTGAACTTGAGTCAGATTTGATTAGATCAGATCCGGAGCTCAATGTACCTACACCATTAAGGTGATCCGATAGAATACTGCGTTAGCCAGTCAAATACTACGATTTCTTAGTCCGAGATGGTGATCTCATCGAACTCAATTAGAACGATGAGGATCTGATCACCTATATGGATGCAATGCAGAGATCTGATTATGAGAAATGGCTTGAAGCCATGAAATTCGAAATGGAGTCCATGAAGGCCAACAATGTATGGACATTGGTTGACCCATTTGAAGGGGTTAAACCCATTAGGTGTAAATGATTCTTCAAAAGGAAGAGGGGCGTAGACGAAAAGGTGGAGACCTATAAAGCCCATCTGGTTGCCAAGGGGTATCATCAACATTATGGTACTGACTATAATGAGACGTTCTACCTTGTGGCAATGCTCAAATCTATTCAGATAATGCTTGCAATAGCTGCCCATTTGGATTATGAGATCTGACAGATGGATGTAAAGACAGCTTTCCTAAATGGAGAGCTGACCGAAGATGTGTATATGATATAACCTGAGGAGTTTACATCCACAGATGAGTCCAAGAGGTGGAAGCGTCAGAGATCCATTTATGGATTGAAGCAAGCTTCTCGGAGTTGAAACATACATTTTGATAAGGTGATCAAAACGTATGGCTTCGTTAAGAACGGAGAAGAATCCTGCATCTATAAATGGACAAATGGTCCAGTTGTGGTATTCCTTATCTTGTACATGGATGACATTCTCTTAATCGGGAATGAAATCTCTATACTATAGGGAATAAAAGTTTGGTTGTCATCGCAGTTCTCCATGAAGAACTTGGGTGAAGCATCCTATATCCTAAGGATGAAGATCTATAGGGATAGATCTAAAAGAATGCTTGGGTTATCCCAGTCCACATATATAGACACTGTACTGAAGAGGTTCAGCATGGAGAATTCCAAGAAGGGCTATCTACCGATAGGCCATGGAATTTCTTCTCTAAGAAGGATTGTCCGACAACTCCTGAAGAGAGAAAGCGTATGAGTAGAGTCCCATATACTTCGATCGTGGGATCTATCATGTACGTCATGACATGTACAAGGCCAGATGTGGCATACTCACTAGGAGTAGTGAGTAGATACCAATCTGATCCTGGAGAAAACCACTGAAAAATGATTAAAGCCATCCTTAAGTATTTGAGAAATACTAAAGATCAATGGTTGGTTTATGGCGAGTCAGATCTGAAACTTGTGGGGTTCACAGACTTCAGCTTTCAATCTGACCATGATGACAGCAGAAGCGTGTCGGGTTATATTTTTACTCTGAATGGTGGAGCCATCTGCTGGAAGAGTTTCAAGCAGCATATTGTGGCAGACTCTATTTGTGAGGTGGAGTACATCGCAGCATTGGATTCCGTAAAGGAAGCTGTGTTGCTGAGAAAATTCATCACCAAGCTCGGAGCAGTACCCTCCCTCGATGGTTCGGTCCTGCTCTACTGCGACAGCACTGGTGCCATAGCTCAGGCCAAGGAACCTAAAGCACACCAGTGGACGAAGCACATTTTGCGTCGCTTCCACTTGGTCTGGAGATCGTGGATCGAGGTGACATCGACCTTCAGAAGATCGATGGAAAGGAGAACTTGACCGACCGTTTCACTAAAGTCCTAACAATAAAGGAGTTCGACAACCACAAGTCGAAGATGGATATTAGATACTATGCCGAGTGGCTTTAGGACAAGTGGGAGTTGTTGAAAAATATATTCCAAAAGTCAATCATCAACCTGTTGACGGTTGAGCAACCTTGTATTGTAATTAATTTATTAATAAATAAAATATTTTTTTGATATTTTCATCATAAGTTTTCATCTTCTAATGAACTCCGTTGTTGTGATGAAGTCCTTAGGACTATTTAGGTTCGATAAAGAGAGGATTTATCGATGAGTCCTTAAAACTATTCACGACCAAATGATAGACTGTTAATAAGGACGACAGCTTCTATCGAGCATAGGTCACTGTAGGTCATATGGGTTGGTTGTCCTCTTAACCAAGGAGTGTGGAGACACTGATATAGCATATAGGTGAGATGTAAGGGTACATCATCATTGAATGTGACCAACTCCAGAACATTCTGCTGTTGAGAATGTCTCTGATGGAATATAGGTATAAGTGTCCCTTAGACTTGAGATCGCCTCAGTGACTTGCAAGCAACTCACTGTACTTTGGTACTGGACTAACTAAATTTTTAATTCAGTGACGGAAGGCTTCTGGGCACAGTCAAGTACTTATGAAGTCAGAGTGTGATCAAGATGGGATTGACCACTTCAAGAGTTGGAGAAGAATGAGTCGTTGTATTTTAATTTAGCAAAATCTTGACCAAGGTAATCCATCAGATGAATTTGATATTTTGAAATACAATGTGGATAATCTGATCAGAGTTGACAGTTGAACTCTGAGGTGTCCTATGAGCATTTTGGTCAAGGGGATGAATTATATGAAAATTATATCTGCATGGATTCTAAGGATGTCGTTCTACACATTTGATCTATCCGACCGTCGGATACCATTGCTACATGGTCACTTTGATTGGTATAGAAATTTATTTCTATGCTATTGGCTTAGGTTCTAACCTATGAGATCACACACATTAGAGTTTATGATCCGATCGGATAGTTGATCAACGATTAAGAATCATTCTAGGGTTAAACGATCAATACGATTGACATTTAACCTAGTGCAAGTGTTGCAGGACGATCGATTAGCAATTTGATTGCTAGTTGGCTTAATTTGATTAGGCTAATAGGTTGAGATTAAGTCTAATTGAATATGATTTAATTAGATTTAATTTGAGCTTGATTGGATCAAGTCCAATTGGTTTATTGGATAAGCCAAGTGCAAGGAAAAATTAGTCCTAGTTCAATTAGGACTTGGGTCAACCTAATTTTTAATTCGATTAAAAAATTAAATTAGATTTAAATATAATTAAATTTGATTAAATTAGATTTTTAATTAAGTTAAAACCTATTTTAATTAGGTTGATTTGGTTTTGGTTTGATTTGATTTGAGAAATCAAATTTGAACAGGTCATAGATTGAACCCTAGTAAGACTAGGATTCCACCTTGCGCCACCTTAGCCCCCCATGCCCACTCTCTCTTATTTTGTGTGATAAAACCTTCTCTCCTAGGCCTTCACACATGCCCAAAGCTTTCTACTCATTCTCTCTTATATGGAATATGGTTGTGGACCAAGTCAAAGTAGGAATTAGTTTGGATTTCAAATTCTATGAGATAGAATTTTAGGAAACCAAAACTCTTTCCTTATGGTACTGATTTTATCCAAATTTTTTCTGAGATTTTTATGACTTTTATGAATATATTATGCACCCTTTGTTAGTGGTTCATGGCAGAAAAAGAAAGAGGGGGCACCCATGAGTTGGGCACCCCTTGTCTTGTCCTGTTTGGATTTTCCTTGACTAGGTATTTGACCTAGAAAAGAATTCTTCATATCTCATTATTTAAGATGAATTTTCTTCTTGAATTTTTCATGGATTATATAGCATTGAGAGACCTTTGAGGCATGTGAAAATTATAGAGAAAGAGTATTGGGGCATGGAGATATAATAGATACAAGTCTAAGTGTCTGGGTTAGAGCAAAGAGAAGAAGAAGAGGGTCTTCTTCTAGGATTGTTGAGTTCACCTCTTTCCTTCCTCCATCTATGAGTTTTCTGAGAGTGTCTCATATTTAAAACTTTTTCTCCTAATTTTTATTTTTGAAAGAATCTAAATCAAGAAGAAAGAGGTATCTGATCGACCATCGAAGAAGGATCAGCACAGTACTAGCATACTGTGCTGATTTCCTAGACCAGGACTTCTGATCGTGATTCATGGGCTCATGTGAATGACTTCTAGAGGTCAGATACATGTGTGGCTCACAACATCATCCTCAAATCTAGATCAGCAAAGTTAGAACGTCTAACTTGCAAGGTAATAGATCTGATCTATTATATTTTACATACATTAGATGTAGTATAGAAAAATATTGATATGATCAACATGTAGTTCTTGCTCTTTTATTTTAATTTTTAATTTAATACCATATAATAATCATATAATAAGAACTTAGATCTAAGAATTTTTAATTTTATAAGATAAATTTTGATTTATTTTAGTTTTCTGCTGCTTGATCTTGAAAAAGTTTCAAGATCTAACCCTGAAACCCTAGATCTGGTTCCTTCAATTGGTATCAGAGCCTAGGTTGTTTATACATGATTATTTATACATGCTTAGATTATTTTTTAGATTAGATCTAATTTATAATCTGATTGTTAAATCTGAAATTAAAATTTTTAGATCAATCACGAACTGTAGGTTGTCCTACTGTAAGGTTTATCCCTTACAGTGCAAAGGTTGTCCTAGTTTGTGTAGATCTATCTTTAATCATAAATTTGTTAGATATGATCTAGATTAAATTTATAATTTATTAGATTTAAAAAATATTTAAATCTAAAATAAAATCTCTTTGTTAATAATTTTCACGTAAAGAACCATCATATATTTGTTTGAGAAATTTACGCAGTTTAAAGTTAAAATTATTTCAATTACATGAACCTATTTAGATTAGATCTAAAGTAGTTTCATACTTATTTCACTTGCATTTTGATTATGAATCAAACATGCAACTTGGTTGGTAGAACCATGTTGTAAAAATATTTTACAAATATGAAAATTATTTTCGAAAAGCCGAACCCCAACCTTTAACCCAAAACTTAATTGGGAATTAAGAAGTTATTTGATTAGGTTCTAGGATTGTGAATTGAAGAACCTAAGACACAAACCATAACACATTAGGTTAATGGGTTAGTGAAAATTAGGTCCATTAATTGGGTTAGACCTAAGGTTAGATTAAAGATGGACTTAATTAGAGAATTGACTAAATCTAATCAATTATTGTCTTAGATTAGTCAAGGATTTTCTAGATCAATTACAATAGTTGTGGTTGGTCAAGTCCATATCTTTAACGAGAACCAAATAGACTTAATTCATGGCTAAGCGGTCTAGCACGAACTGTTAGGTTGATCTAATCGAAACTAATTAAACCAGTTGGTGACTAAAGTAAACCAGACCGATGGTTTTTAATTGACAGTCTGCTTACCTGGCCATTTCTGATGGTGTCTAAGGCAAGCTTTGGCAGACCCTCCGACTGATCGAACTTGTCTGACCTCTTAGTGAAATTATATTTTAATCGGATCACTTAATTATTCGAGCTGACCCATATCAACTAGGTATTCAGTGTGACTGATTTAGGTGCTCCTAGACCAGCCCTTTTGATGGTCTCCCTTAAGCTGACTTGGTGAAGCTAGTGGAGGATCATGATAAGCTAGTTCATCTGACCTCCTCTGTAAATCAATTAAATCTTCTAAAATTATTAGGTTCTTAAAATAAAATAGTTATGATGATAACTAGATCATAGCCTCCCATTAAGTAGATGATAATGGGTCCATCAGTTGGATAATCATTGGAGGCCTAAAGGCCTGGTGCTTATCGACTGATGGAATTGTCATTCATAATATGATTTCTTGACTGCATCTTTCTAAATGGTGGTTAGGTTAGCCAACCAAAGTTGGCCTATTCATTCATTGACTAGATGGGCCAAGTATGGTCATGTTAATGGTTGGACCTAACCAGACCTTTTCAGTGGAGGCCAAAGCCTACTGATTAGGGACTGGGGCAAAATTAAAATTACTAAAAATTATTTAGAGAAATAATTAGTTATGAACCTACCCTTAGATGTATATGGGTTGGCCAACCAAAGTTGGGATTGTGTGCCATCTAAGTGAATTCTAGTATCCACTAAGGAATTAGGATAATTTCTCGAATTGGAGGTAGAGGCTGCCAATTTGAATAAAATAGTGAAAGAAATCTTTTGATTAAAGTCCAAATATTTAAGTTTAATAAATTAATTACTAATTAGGTTATGGTTTTCTTTTGTGCAGATATGGCCACTTCCCTATCGCTCTGATCATTGTTGGACAATAAAATTTTGGTGGGATCCAACTTCGGTAGCTAGTATTGAAAATTGAAGATAGTCCTGGAGCATGAACGGATCTTATATATGATAACGGATCCTGCACCTGAGAAGCCAGCTGCCAATGCATATGGAGCTGTCAGAGATACTTTTCAGAAGTGGCTCAGTGATCGGACCACGATGCACTGCATCATATTGGCTGCCCTGAGCAACGAGTTCAGTCGCAGATTTGAGATGGCTCAGCCAAAGGATATGCTTCAAGTGTTGGAGGATGCCTTTGGCACACCCGATGATGTGGAGAGGCACAAGACTACTTGTGCCATTTTGAATACCAAAATACGGGATGGTGCCTCTGTCACTGATCATGAATTGTACATGATCGAGTTGGTGGAGCGTTTGAGCAAGCTCGGCTTTTTCTTGCCTGGGCAGCTTGGGAAAGATGCAATACTGAACTCACTGCCCAAATTTTATCTCCCATTCCTCACTCATTATAGAATGACAAAGCCTAAAGTAAACTATCATGGGTTACTGGGGTTGCTTCAGAACTTTGAGAAGGATCACCAACTCCACAAGGAGTCGG
>NC_025999.2:58942062-59037228 GCF_000442705.2 Elaeis guineensis | reverse complement strand
AATATAGAAATATCATTTTGATTAAGAGAATTTCATTTACATACAAAATAAGAGATACACTCAAAAAACTATTAATCTATTTGCATTTGCAGGATTCTTCTTCATTCTCAATGAAGCCATGCATTTTGATCATTTATCAAAATGTACGTTCCAACTCCGAAATACTCAACATTGCCTTAGGAGAAAATATCTCATTATGGTCAATACTATAATGTTAACGATATCCTTAAGTAACCAAACGAGCTTTGTAGGTCTCCACCTTCTCGTTTGTGCTCTCTGATCTTTATTGAAGACCACTTATATCCTATGAGTTTTATTCTTCAAGTGAATCAATGAGTGTCTATGCACCATTGATCTTCATGGACTCTATTTCAGACTCTATGACTTCAAGTCATTAATCGGAGTCGAACCTCTGCATGACATCCATGTAGGTGATCAAATCCTTGTTATTCTTATCGAGTTCAACAGGATCACATCCAGATCTAGAAACCAAAGTCTCTATCCGACAGACATGGTACTCTATCGGATCTCCTTAATGGTGCCTCTTCAATGGGTTTCAGATATGATCTAATCAAATTCGATTCTATGGGTTTCACTAGATTGTGTCAGTTCTTCTACTTGTCGAACTTCACAAGTTCTATATTAAAAGTATCAAGTACCTTCACCATGGTATCCTTTTTTGAAAAGAATGCCAAACAACTCTTGTTCTTTAGCATGATAGAAGTTATATCACCTAAATTCTTTGGGATTATCCTACAAAATAATATATATAGGAACCAGGATCCAAGCTAATCTATCTTTAAATGCTTGACATAAACCAAACACTCTCAAATCCTAACGTAAGAGAATATCGACTTACGCCTAGTCCATATCTTATATGGAGTCATTGCGACTGATTAATTCAGAATGCAGCTCAGAACATAACAAAAGTTCTTAAGAGCATTCTAAAAGGAGACTGACAGACTTGCAAACCCCATCATGGATTGAACTATATCAAATAAAGTCGATTTCAATAAAAGAGAATCCTATTCTCTTCTAGATATGTCAAAAACTCATCAGAAAAAATATTCTCCTCCTTGGCCAGACCAAAGAGTTTCAATGTTCTTCTTAGTTTATTTCTCTACCTTATTATGGAATCATTAAATATTTTAAATAATTTAAATTTATGGCAAACATATTCGTAGATCAATACATCAGTATCTATTAGATTCAGAATATCATTAGCTCATTCATCTAATCTAGCAAAAGATGATTCGATTATCTTACTAAAGAGATAGGATTGACAGGTTGACAATGATTCATAATTATTGACTTCAAGAATTATCTTTTGTTGATCCTATTCTTGTTAAATGATCAAGTCTAAATTGCCAAGGGTAGATATTTGCGAACATTATTTACTTTAAGGAGTTAGTTTATTGTGTACAATACACTAATAGGCTGTGACTATTTATAAATACTATTTCTTAGTTGTCCACAATAATTTTGACATCATTTATAATGATATAAAAATTATTAGATAATAGTGACAATCACTAAAATGACATTGTTAGAATTGAAAACTTACTTAAGAATTTCTAAAATCAGGATTGAAACATAACTTCCATCTCCAACATTCAGAACCTCTTGTTATTTTCAAATTTCTACTAACCTGAAGTCGTTGCAATAATTTTTAATATCTAGATAGTAGTATTATAGATTGAGAAATCACAAGGTATTATTATATAAGTACCTTGTCTAGTAACCCTTTGCTGATTCTCTTCCTTAGCCTGTTCGGATCAAGGGGCTCTATCAGACTAGATTACCTTAGACTCTTTTATCAGTTTGGACTCCTTAACTTAAGCATGACTCTTTAGCACCTTCTTTTCTTTTCTTTTCAAAAAATTATTATCCCACTGAAGACACATCTTCAGAGGTACAAAAAAACTCCTTCAATATTTGAAAAATTTTTCTTCCACTGAGCATCATCAAATTTACAACTAAATTCATGATTTTTCACTGTCCTCAAAAATATCACATGGTGATATGATCATTTGGCCACTTTTAATAAGTGCCTTTAATCGCATCATACGTGTTGGACATGAGAACTTCAGGTACTGGATCCATAATCATATGTAGGATCCATTCATGCTTAAGAACTATTTGTAACTTTCAATACCATCTATCGAAGTTGAGTCCTATAAATAAGTCACTATTAACAGTGAACGGAGCAATAGACATGTAGCCATAACTGAAAGAAAAACACAAGACCTCTATATTTATGAATTGATTAAGCCTAAAGACTTAGACTTTAGTCTAAAGATTCTTCCACTATTTTATATGAATTGGCAGTTTCTACCTTCATCTGAGAAATTATCTTAATTTTTTAGCGGATACTAGATGTTGGAAAATATGTCCCAAAAGCCAATCGTCAACCTGTTGACGGTTGAGCACTTTGTATTGTAATTGATTTGTTTAATAAATAAAATATATTTTTGGTATTTTTATCAATAAGTTTTCATCTTCTAATGAACTTCGTTGTTGTGATGAAGTCCTTAGGACTATTTAAGTTCGATAAAGAGAAGATTTATCGATTAGTCTTTAAAATTGTTCATGATCAAATGATAGACTGTTAATAAGGACGACAGCGTCTATCGAGTATAGGTCGCTGTAGGCCATATGGGTTGATTGTCCTCTTAATCAAGGAGTGTGAAGATACTGGTATGGCATACATGTGAGAAATAAGGGTACATCATCATGAAACGTGACCAACTCCAGAGTATTCTGCTGTTGAGAATGTCTCTGATGGAATATAGGTATAAGTGTCCCTTAGACCTGAGATCGTCTCAGTGACTTGCAAGCAACTCACTGTGCTTTGGTACTGGACTAACTGAATTTTTAATTATTAAAAATATGTCCCAAAAACCAATCATCAGTATGTTGATGGTTGAGCAATCTTGTAATGATAATTGATTTATTAATAAATAAAATATTTTTGGTATTTTCATCATAAGCATTCATCTTCTAATAAACTTCGTTGTTATGATGAAGTCCTTAGGACTATTTAGATTCGATAAAGAGAGAATTTATCGATTAGTCCTTAAAACTGTTCAACCAAATGATAGGCTGTTAATAAGGACGACAGCTTCTATCGAGCATAAGGTCGCTGTAGGCCATATGGGTTGGTGTGTCCTCTTAACCAAGAAGTGTGGAGACACTGGTATGGCATACAGATGAGATGTAAGATACATCATCATTGAACGTGACCAACTCTAGAGTATTCTGCTGTCGAGAATGTCTCTGATGGGATATAGGTATAAGTGTCCCTTAGACCTGAGATCACCTCAGTGACTTGCAAGCAACTCACTGTGCTTTGGTACTGGACTAACTGAATTTCTAATTCAGTGATGGAAGGCTTCAAGGTATAGTTAAGTACTTGTGAAGTCAGAGTGTGATCGAGATGGGATTGACCACTCCAAGAGTTGGAGAAGAATGAGTCATTGTATTTCAATTTAGCAAACCTTGGCCAGGATAATCCATCAGATGGATTTGATATTTTGAAATATAATGTGGACAACCTAATCAGAGTTGACAGTTGAACTCTGAGGTATCCTATGATCATTTTGGTCAAGGAGATGAATTATATGGAAATTATATCTGCATGGGTTCTAAGGATGTTGTTCTACACATTCGAACTATCCGGTCGTCGGGTACCATTGCTAGATGGTCACTTCGATTGGTACAAAAATTTATTTTTGTACTTTTGATTTAGGTTTGGACCTATGAGATCACACACATTAGAGTTCATGATCCGATCGGATGGTTGATCAATGATTAAGAATCATTCTAGGGTTAAATGATCAATACGATTGACATTTAACTTAGTGCAAATGTTGCAAGAGGATCGATTAGCAATTCAATTGCTAATTGGCTTAATTTGATTAAGTCAATAGATTAAAATTAAATATAATTGAATTATATCTAATTAGATTTAGTTTGGGCTTGATTAGATCAAGTCCAATTGGTTATTGGATAAGTCAAGTGCAAGAAAAAAAACTAATCCTAGTTCAATTAGGACTTGGATCAATCTAATTTCTAATTTGATTAGAAAATTAAATTCAGATTTAAATCTAATTTAATTTGATTAAATTAGGTTTTAATTAGATTAAGATCTATTTTAATTAGGTTGATCTAATTTTGATTTGATTTGATTTGAGAAACCAAATTAAAACAAGTCATAAGATAGAATCTAGTAAGACTAGGATTTCACCTTGGCCACCACATAAGCCCCCCCCCAATGCCCTCTCTCTTATTCCACGCCAATCGCCTCTTATTTTGGTGCGACAAAAGCCCTCTCTCAGGTTTTTTCACATTCAAAAGATTTTCTCTCTTCTTTCATACATGGAAAGTGGTTTGTGGATCAAATCAAAGTAGGAATAAGTTTGGATTTCAAATTCTACGAGATAGAGTTTTAGAAATCCAAAACTCTTTTCCTTTTTGTACTGAATTTATCCAGATTTATTTTGAAATTTTATGGCTTTTAGGGCATATATTGTGCACCCTTTCTGGTAGTCCATGCATGAAAATAAGGAGGAGGCACTCAAGAGTTGGACGCCCCTTATCTTGCAATGTTTGGATAAGCCTAGACTAGTTATTTGACCTAGACAAGGACTCTATCATATCTCTCTCTATAAAATGAGTTTCTTCATAAAATTTTTGAAAAACATAGATATTTGAAAGACTTTTAGAACATCCAAAAATTAGAGAGAAAGCCCTTTGGGTCGTGGAGATATAATAGACACAAGATAGGGTGTCTAGGAGAGAGTAAAGAGAAGAAGAAGAGGGTCTTCTTCTAGGGTTGTTAGATTCATCTTTTTCCTTCCTCTATCTTGAGTTTTCTGAGAGTGTCTCAGATCTAAAACTCCTCCTCCTACTTCTCATCTTTGGAAGAGCCCAAATCAAGAAGAAGGAGGTACCTGATCAACCAACGAAGAAGGATCAGTACAGTACTAACATACTGTGCTGATTTTCTGAAGCAGGATTTCTGGTCGAGATTCGTGGGCTCGTATGGACGACTCTCAGAGATTCGACGCATGTGCAGTTTGCAACATCATCCTCAACCCGGATCGGCAAGGTTAGAACGTCTAACTTGCAAGGTAATAGATCTGATCTATGTTTAATACATACATTAGATGTAGTATAGAAACATATTGATATGATCAACATGTAGTTCATGCTCTATATATTTTAATTTTTATTTAATACTATGTAATAATATATAATAGAATCTTAGATCTAGAGATTCTCTAATTTTAAAAAATAAATTTTGATTTATTTTAGTCTTCCACTGCCTGATCTTGGAAAAAGTTTCAAGATCTAATCTGAAACCCTAGATTTGGTTCCTTAACTAATTCAGTGACAGAAGACTCTGGATACAGTCAAGTACTTGTAAAGTCAGAGTGTGATCAAGATGGGATTGACCACTCCAAGAGTTGGAGAAGAATGAGTCGCTGTATTTCAATTTAGCAAAACCTTGGCCAGGATAATCCATCAGATGGATTTGATATTTTGAAATACAATGTGGACAACCTGATCAGAGTTGACAGTTGAACTCTGAGGTATCCTATGAGCATTTTCATCAAGAGATGAATTATATGAAAACTATATCGCATGAGTTCTAAAGATGTTGTTCTACACTTCGATCTATTCGGCCGTCGGTACCATTGCTAGATAGTCACTTCGATTGGATAAAAATTTATTTCTATGCTATTAGCTTAGATTCGGACCTATGAGATCACACACATTAGAGTTCATGATTCAATCGGATGGTTGATCAACGATTAAGAATCGTTCTAGGGTTAAACGATCAATACGATTGACATTTAACCTAGTGCAAGTGTTGCAGAAGGATCGATTAGCAATTTGATTGCTATTGGCTTAATTTGATTAAGCAATAGGTTGAGATTAAGTCTAATTGAATATGATTTAATTAGATTTAGTTTGAGCTTGATTGGATCAAGTCAAATTGGTTTATTGAATAAGCCAAGTGCAAGAAAAAATTAGTCCTAGTTCAATTAGGACTTGGGTCAACCTAATTTCTAATTCGATTAAAAAATTAAATCAGATTTAAATTAATTTAATTTGATTAAATTAGGTTCTTAATTGAGTTAAAATCTATTTTAATTAGGTTGATTTGGTTTTAGTTTGATTTGATTTGAGAAATTAAATTTGAACAAGTCATAGATTGAACCCTAGTAAGACTAGATTCCACTTGCACCGCCTTAGCCCCCCATGCCCACTCTCTCTTATTTTGTGTGACAAAACTTTCTCTCCCAGGCCTTCATGCATGCTCAAAGCTTTTCACTCTTTCTCTCTTACATGGAATGTGGTTGTGGACCAAGTCAAAGTAGAAATTTGTTTGGATTTCAAATTCTATGAGATAGAATTTTAGGAAACCAAAACTCTTTCCTTATGGCACTGATTTTACCCAAATCTTGTCTGAGATTTTGTGACTTTTATGGCAAATATTGTGATCTTTTGTTAGTGGTTCATGGTAGAAAAAGAAAGAGGGGGCACCCATGAGTTGGGCACCCCTTGTCTTGTCCTGTTTGGATTTTCCTTGACTAGGTATTTGACCTAGACAAGGATTCTTCATATCTCATTATTTAAGATGAATTTCTTCTTAAAATTTTGTAAATTATAGAGCATTGAGAGACCTTTAGGGCATGTAAAAATTAAGGAGAAAGAATATTGGGGCATGGAGATATAATAGACACAAAACTAAGTGTCTGGGTTAGAGCAAAGAGAAGAAGAAGAGGGTCTTCTTCTAGGATTGCTGAGTTGACCTCTTTCCTTCCTCCATCTATGAGTTTTCTGAAGTGTTCATATTTAGAACTCTTTCTTCTAATTTTTATTTTTGGAAGAATCTAAATCAAGAAGAAGGAGGCATCTGATCGACCATCGAAGAAGGATCAGCATAGTACTAGCATACTGTGCTGATTTCCTAGACCAGGACTTCTGATCATGATTCGTGGGCTCGTGTGGATGACTCCTAGAGGCCAGATGCATGTGCGGCTCGCAACATCATCCTCAAATCTGATCAGCAAAGTTAGAACTTCTAACTTGCAAGGTAATAAATCTGATCTATTATATTTTACATATATTAGATGTAGTATAGAAAATATTGGTATGATCAACATGTAGTTCTTGCTCTTTTATTTTAATTTCTAATTTAATATCATATAATAATCATATAATAAGAACTTAGATCTAGAAATTTTTTAATTTTATAAGATAAATTTTGATTTATTTTAGTCTTCTGCTGCCCGATCTTGAAAAAGTTTCAAGATCTAACCCTGAAACCTTAGATCTGGTTCCTTCAATTGGTATCAGAGCCTAGGTTGTTCATTACATGATTATTTATATATGCTTAGATTATTTATTAGATTAGATCTAACTTATAATCTGATTTTAAATCTAAAATTAAAATTTTAGATCAATCACGAACTGTAGGTTGTCCTACTGTAAGGTTTACCCCTTACAGTGCAAATGTTATCCTAGTTTGTGTAGATCTATCTTTAATCATAAATTTATTAGATATGATCTAGATTAAATTTATGATTTATTATATTAAAAGATATTTAAATTTAAAATAAAATCTCTTTGTTAATAATTTTCGTACAAAGAACCATCATATATTTGTCTGGGAAATTTACGCAGTTTAAAGTTGAAATTATTTCAATTACATGAACCTGTTTAGATTAGATCTAAAGTAGTTTCATGCTTATATCACTTGCATTTTGATTATGAATCAAACATGCAACTTGGTTGGTAGAACCATGTTATAAAATATTTTATAAATATTAAATTATTTTCGAAAAGCCGAACCCCAACCTCAACCCAAAACTTAATTGAGAATTAAGAAGTTATTTGATTGGGTTCTAGGATTGTGAATTGAAGAACCTAAGACACAAACCATAACACATTAGGTTAATGGGTTAGTGGAATTAGATCCATTAATTGGGTTAGACCTAAGGTTAGATTAAAGATGGACTTCATTAGAGAATTGACTAAATCTAATCAATTGTTGTCTTAGATTAGGTCAAGGATTCTCTAGATCAATTACAATAGTTGTAGTTGGTCAAGTCCATGTCTTTAATGAGAATCAAATGGACTTGATTCTTGGCTAAGCAGTCTAGCACGAATTGTTAGGTTGATCTAATCAAAACTAATTAAATCAGTTGGTGACTAAAATAAATCAGACCGGTGGTTTTTAATTGGCAGCCTGCTTACCTGACCATTTCTGAAGGTGTCTAAGGCAAGCTTTGGCAGACCCTTCCACCGATCGAACTTACCTGACCTCTTGGTGAAATTATATTTTGATCGGATCATTTGACTATTCGAGCTGACCTATGTCAGCTAGATAAATCAGTGTGACTGATTTAGGTGCTCCTAGACCAACCCTTTTGATGGTCTCCCTTAAGCTGACTTGGTAAAGCTAGTGGGAGGATCATGATAAGCTGGTTCATCTGACCTCCTTCAATAAATCAATTAAATTCTCTAAAATTATTAGGTCCTTAAAATGAAATAGTTATGGTGATAACTAGATCATAGCTCCCATTAAGTGGATGATAATGGATCCATCAGTTGGATAATCATTGGAGGCCCAAAGGCCTGGTGCTTATCGGCTGATGGAATTGTCATTCATAATATGATTTCTTGACTGCATCTTTCTAAATGATGGTTAGGTTAGCCAATCAAAGTTGGACCTAATCATTCATTGGCTAGATGGGCCAAGTATGGTCATGTTAATGGTTGGACCTAATCAGATATTTTCAGTGGAGGCCAAAGCCTACTGATTAGGGACTGGGACAAAATTAAAATTACTAAAAATTATTTAGAGAAATAATTGGTTATGAACCTACCCTTAGATGTACATGGGTTGGCCAACCAAAGTTGGGCTTGTGTGCTGTCTAAGTGAATTCTAGTACCCACTAAGGAATTAGGATAATTTTGAATTGGAGGTAGAGGCTACCAATTCGAATAAAATAGTGGAAGAAATCTTTTGATTAAAGTTCAAATCTTTAGGTTTAATGAATCAATTACTAATTAGGTTATGATTTTCTTTTGTGCAGATATGGCCACCTCCCTATCGCTCTGATCATTATTGGACAATGAAATTTTGGTGGGACCCAACTTCAGTAGCTAGTACTGAAATTGAAGATAGTCCTGGAGCATGAACGGATCTTATATATGATAACGGATCCTGCATCTGAGGAGCCAGCTGCCAATGCACATGGAATAGTCAGAGACACTTATCAGAAGTGACTCAATGATCGAATCAGGTGCACTGCATCGTGCTGGCTGCCATGAGCAATGAGTTCAGTCACAGATTTGAGACGGCTCAGCCAAAGGATATGCTTCAAGTGTTGGAGGATGCCTTTGGCACACCTGATGATCTGGAGAGGCACAAGACTAGTTGTGCCATCTTCAACACCAAAATACAAGATGGTGCCTCTGTCACTGATCATGTATTGTATATGATCGAGCTGATGAAGCGTTTGAGCAAGCTCGGCTTTTTCTTGCCTGAGCAGCTTGGGAAAGATGCAATACTGAACTCGCTGCCCAAATCTTATCTCCCATTCCTCACTCGTTATAGAATGACAAAGCCTGAAGTAAACTACCACGGGTTACTGGGGTTGCTTCAAAACATTGAGAAGGATCACCAACTCCACAAGGAGTCGGTGAACTTAGTGGGAGGTTCATCTTCTGATTCTCGACCCTTTGAGAAAGGGAAGAACAACAAAAAGAAAAAAGTGAAGAAGGTGCAAGATCAGGCTGGGACATCAGTGCAGGGCCAGACCAGAAAGATCAAGCCCGATAAGAGTCAAGTTGAATGCTTTTTTTGCAAGAAACGGGGGCACTGGAAGAGGAACTGTCCTCAGTACATTGCCTCCCTAGACCCGAACATACAGAGAAAGAAGCAAGCTATTACCGGGCAAGGTATTTATATGATAACTCCTTACAATTTCTCTATTTATGATATAACTGACTGGGTATTAGATACCGATAGCCCTTACCATATTTGCAATTTATTGCAGGGGTTGAAGATCAGTAGGAGATTCGAGTAAGGGAGGTTCCTGAATGTTGAAGATGGAAGACCAGTTTTAGTTCTAGCATTAGAAATCTAGAAACTTGTATTTGAGTCCCATATCGTTGTTCTTAATGATTATCATTTCTGTTTCTGTTTCTTTTTAAATGTTATTGTTGTAGAAATTCTGACCAAAAATGATTATGAAATTTCAATAAAGAAATAAGTTTGTAATATCATTATGAATGGTGTTACTATTTTTTGTGGACATTTGAATAATGATGTGTATATGTTATCACAATCTGTTAACGTAATCTATTCTACTGGCAAGCACCCTAGATTAGATAGTGTATCGGATATCTACTTATGTCACTGTAGGCTAGGTCATATAAATAAGAACAAGATAAACAGGTTGACTCAAGAGAGAATCTTCGAAGTCAGTGATTGTGAATCACTTCCAACTTGTGAGTTCTGTCTTCTTGGTAAAATGACCAAGTCACCTTTTACTGAAAAAGGTGAGAGAGCTACTGAGCTCTTGGGCCTAGTACATACTGATGTATGCGGGCCCATGAGCACAAGTGCTAGAGGTGGATATTTCTACTTCATCCTTTCACGGATGATCTATCAAGATATGGATATGTTTATCTGATGAAACATAAGTCGGATTCATTTGAAATGTTCAAATAATTCCAAAATGAAGTAGCAAAACAAACTAGAAGAGTATTAAAACTCTTTGATCTGACCGAAGAGGGAAATACCTTTCTGATGAGTTTCTCACATATCTAGGAGAGAATGGGATTCTCTTCCAATGGACTCTTCTAGGAACACCACAGCATTATGGTGTGTCTGAAAGGAAAAATCAGACTCTGTTAGACATGGTTCGATCCATGATTGGTTTTGCCAGCTTGTCGATATCCTTTTGAAGATATGCACTCGAATCGACTTGTTATCTGTTAAATAGGATTTCAAGTAAGTCTGTAATTAAGACTCCATATGAGATATGGACAGGACGTAAGCCAGCACTTTCACACCTTAGGGTCTTGGTTTGCCCGGTCTATGTCAAACGGTTAGTTATAGATAAACTTGGACCTAGGTCTGACAAATGCACATTCATAGGGTACCCCAAAGAGACTAAAGAATATTTTTTCTACCATGCTGATAAACAAAAGGTGTTCGTCAGCCATAAGGCAACCTTTTTAGAAAAGGAGTTCTTTGGTGAAGGAACTGTTGCCTCTAAGGTTGAACTTGATGAAGTTCAACAGGTAGAAGGACCGACACCAATAGCTGAACTTGAGTCAGATTTGATTAGATCAGATCCGGAGCTCAATGTACCTACACCATTAAGGTGATCCGATAGAATACTGCGTTAGCCAGTCAAATACTACGATTTCTTAGTCCGAGATGGTGATCTCATCGAACTCAATTAGAACGATGAGGATCTGATCACCTATATGGATGCAATGCAGAGATCTGATTATGAGAAATGGCTTGAAGCCATGAAATTCGAAATGGAGTCCATGAAGGCCAACAATGTATGGACATTGGTTGACCCATTTGAAGGGGTTAAACCCATTAGGTGTAAATGGTTCTTCAAAAGGAAGAGGGGCGTAGACGAAAAGGTGGAGACCTATAAAGCCCATCTGGTTGCCAAGGGGTATCATCAACATTATGGTACTGACTATAATGAGACGTTCTACCTTGTGGCAATGCTCAAATCTATTCAGATAATGCTTGCAATAGCTGCCCATTTGGATTATGAGATCTGACAGATGGATGTAAAGACAGCTTTCCTAAATGGAGAGCTGACCGAAGATGTGTATATGATATAACCTGAGGAGTTTACATCCACAGATGAGTCCAAGAGGTGGAAGCGTCAGAGATCCATTTATGGATTGAAGCAAGCTTCTCGGAGTTGAAACATACATTTTGATAAGGTGATCAAAACGTATGGCTTCGTTAAGAACGGAGAAGAATCCTGCATCTATAAATGGACAAATGGTCCAGTTGTGGTATTCCTTATCTTGTACATGGATGACATTCTCTTAATCGGGAATGAAATCTCTATACTATAGGGAATAAAAGTTTGGTTGTCATCGCAGTTCTCCATGAAGAACTTGGGTGAAGCATCCTATATCCTAAGGATGAAGATCTATAGGGATAGATCTAAAAGAATGCTTGGGTTATCCCAGTCCACATATATAGACACTGTACTGAAGAGGTTCAGCATGGAGAATTCCAAGAAGGGCTATCTACCGATAGGCCATGGAATTTCTCTCTCTAAGAAGGATTGTCCGACAACTCCTGAAGAGAGAAAGCGTATGAGTAGAGTCCCATATACTTCGATCGTGGGATCTATCATGTACGTCATGACATGTACAAGGCCAGATGTGGCATACTCACTAGGAGTAGTGAGTAGATACCAATCTGATCCTGGAGAAAACCACTGAAAAATGATTAAAGCCATCCTTAAGTATTTGAGAAATACTAAAGATCAATGGTTGGTTTATGGCGAGTCAGATCTGAAACTTGTGGGGTTCACAGACTTCAGCTTTCAATCTGACCATGATGACAGCAGAAGCGTGTCGGGTTATATTTTTACTCTGAATGGTGGAGCCATCTGCTGGAAGAGTTTCAAGCAGCATATTGTGGCAGACTCTATTTGTGAGGTGGAGTACATCGCAGCATTGGATTCCGTAAAGGAAGCTGTGTTGCTGAGAAAATTCATCACCAAGCTCGGAGCAGTACCCTCCCTCGATGGTTCGGTCCTGCTCTACTGCGACAGCACTGGTGCCATAGCTCAGGCCAAGGAACCTAAAGCACACCAGTGGACGAAGCACATTTTGCATCGCTTCCACTTGGTCTGAAGATCGTGGATCGAGGTGACTCGACCTTCAGAAGATCGATGGAAAGGAGAACTTGACCGACCGTTTCACTAAAGTCCTAACATAAAGGAGTTCGACAACCACAAGTCGAAGATGGATATTAGATACTATGCCGAGTGGCTTTAGGACAAGTGGGAGTTGTTGAAAAATATATTCCAAAAGTCAATCATCAACCTGTTGACGGTTGAGCAACCTTGTATTGTAATTAATTTATTAATAAATAAAATATTTTTTTGATATTTTCATCATAAGTTTTCATCTTCTAATGAACTCCGTTGTTGTGATGAAGTCCTTAGGACTATTTAGGTTCGATAAAGAGAGGATTTATCGATGAGTCCTTAAAACTATTCACGACCAAATGATAGACTGTTAATAAGGACGACAGCTTCTATCGAGCATAGGTCACTGTAGGTCATATGGGTTGGTTGTCCTCTTAACCAAGGAGTGTGGAGACACTGATATAGCATATAGGTGAGATGTAAGGGTACATCATCATTGAATGTGACCAACTCCAGAACATTCTGCTGTTGAGAATGTCTCTGATGGAATATAGGTATAAGTGTCCCTTAGACTTGAGATCGCCTCAGTGACTTGCAAGCAACTCACTGTACTTTGGTACTGGACTAACTGAATTTTTAATTCAGTGACGGAAGGCTTCTGGGCACAGTCAAGTACTTATGAAGTCAGAGTGTGATCAAGATGGGATTGACCACTTCAAGAGTTGGAGAAGAATGAGTCGTTGTATTTTAATTTAGCAAAATCTTGACCAAGGTAATCCATCAGATGAATTTGATATTTTGAAATACAATGTGGATAATCTGATCAGAGTTGACAGTTGAACTCTGAGGTGTCCTATGAGCATTTTGGTCAAGGGGATGAATTATATGAAAATTATATCTGCATGGATTCTAAGGATGTCGTTCTACACATTTGATCTATCCGACCGTCGGATACCATTGCTACATGGTCACTTTGATTGGTATAGAAATTTATTTCTATGCTACTGGCTTAGGTTCAACCTATGAGATCACACACATTAGAGTTTATGATCCGATCGGATAGTTGATCAACGATTAAGAATCATTCTAGGGTTAAACGATCAATACGATTGACATTTAACCTAGTGCAAGTGTTGCAGGACGATCGATTAGCAATTTGATTGCTAGTTGGCTTAATTTGATTAGGCTAATAGGTTGAGATTAAGTCTAATTGAATATGATTTAATTAGATTTAATTTGAGCTTGATTGGATCAAGTCCAATTGGTTTATTGGATAAGCCAAGTGCAAGGAAAAATTAGTCCTAGTTCAATTAGGACTTGGGTCAACCTAATTTTTAATTCGATTAAAAAATTAAATTAGATTTAAATATAATTAAATTTGATTAAATTAGATTTTTAATTAAGTTAAAACCTATTTTAATTAGGTTGATTTGGTTTTGGTTTGATTTGATTTGAGAAATCAAATTTGAACAGGTCATAGATTGAACCCTAGTAAGACTAGGATTCCACCTTGCGCCACCTTAGCCCCCCATGCCCACTCTCTCTTATTTTGTGTGATAAAACCTTCTCTCCTAGGCCTTCACACATGCCCAAAGCTTTCTACTCATTCTCTCTTATATGGAATATGGTTGTGGACCAAGTCAAAGTAGGAATTAGTTTGGATTTCAAATTCTATGAGATAGAATTTTAGGAAACCAAAACTCTTTCCTTATGGTACTGATTTTATCCAATTTTTTCTGAGATTTTTATGACTTTTATGAATATATTATGCACCCTTTGTTAGTGGTTCATGGCAGAAAAAGAAAGAGGGGGCACCCATGAGTTGGGCACCCCTTGTCTTGTCCTGTTTGGATTTTCCTTGACTAGGTATTTGACCTAGAAAAGAATTCTTCATATCTCATTATTTAAGATGAATTTTCTTCTTGAATTTTTCATGGATTATATAGCATTGAGAGACCTTTGAGGCATGTGAAAATTATAGAGAAAGAGTATTGGGGCATGGAGATATAATAGATACAAGTCTAAGTGTCTGGGTTAGAGCAAAGAGAAGAAGAAGAGGGTCTTCTTCTAGGATTGTTGAGTTCACCTCTTTCCTTCCTCCATCTATGAGTTTTCTGAGAGTGTCTCATATTTAAAACTTTTTCTCCTAATTTTTATTTTTGAAAGAATCTAAATCAAGAAGAAAGAGGTATCTGATCGACCATCGAAGAAGGATCAGCACAGTACTAGCATACTGTGCTGATTTCTAGACCAGGACTTCTGATCGTGATTCATGGGCTCATGTGAATGACTTCTAGAGGTCAGATACATGTGTGGCTCACAACATCATCCTCAAATCTAGATCAGCAAAGTTAGAACGTCTAACTTGCAAGGTAATAGATCTGATCTATTATATTTTACATACATTAGATGTAGTATAGAAAAATATTGATATGATCAACATGTAGTTCTTGCTCTTTTATTTTAATTTTTAATTTAATACCATATAATAATCATATAATAAGAACTTAGATCTAAGAATTTTTTAATTTTATAAGATAAATTTTGATTTATTTTAGTTTTCTGCTGCTTGATCTTGAAAAAGTTTCAAGATCTAACCCTGAAACCCTAGATCTGGTTCCTTCAATTGGTATCAGAGCCTAGGTTGTTTATACATGATTATTTATACATGCTTAGATTATTTTTTAGATTAGATCTAATTTATAATCTGATTGTTAAATCTGAAATTAAAATTTTTAGATCAATCACGAACTGTAGGTTGTCCTACTGTAAGGTTTATCCCTTACAGTGCAAAGGTTGTCCTAGTTTGTGTAGATCTATCTTTAATCATAAATTTGTTAGATATGATCTAGATTAAATTTATAATTTATTAGATTTAAAAAATATTTAAATCTAAAATAAAATCTCTTTGTTAATAATTTTCACGTAAAGAACCATCATATATTTGTTTGAGAAATTTACGCAGTTTAAAGTTAAAATTATTTCAATTACATGAACCTATTTAGATTAGATCTAAAGTAGTTTCATACTTATTTCACTTGCATTTTGATTATGAATCAAACATGCAACTTGGTTGGTAGAACCATGTTGTAAAAATATTTTACAAATATGAAAATTATTTTCGAAAAGCCGAACCCCAACCTTTAACCCAAAACTTAATTGGGAATTAAGAAGTTATTTGATTAGGTTCTAGGATTGTGAATTGAAGAACCTAAGACACAAACCATAACACATTAGGTTAATGGGTTAGTGAAAATTAGGTCCATTAATTGGGTTAGACCTAAGGTTAGATTAAAGATGGACTTAATTAGAGAATTGACTAAATCTAATCAATTATTGTCTTAGATTAGGTCAAGGATTTTCTAGATCAATTACAATAGTTGTGGTTGGTCAAGTCCATATCTTTAACGAGAACCAAATAGACTTAATTCATGGCTAAGCGGTCTAGCACGAACTGTTAGGTTGATCTAATCGAAACTAATTAAACCAGTTGGTGACTAAAGTAAACCAGACCGATGGTTTTTAATTGACAGTCTGCTTACCTGGCCATTTCTGATGGTGTCTAAGGCAAGCTTTGGCAGACCCTCCGACTGATCGAACTTGTCTGACCTCTTAGTGAAATTATATTTTAATCGGATCACTTAATTATTCGAGCTGACCCATATCAACTAGGTAATTCAGTGTGACTGATTTAGGTGCTCCTAGACCAGCCCTTTTGATGGTCTCCCTTAAGCTGACTTGGTGAAGCTAGTGGGAGGATCATGATAAGCTAGTTCATCTGACCTCCTCCTGTAAATCAATTAAATCTTCTAAAATTATTAGGTTCTTAAAATAAAATAGTTATGATGATAACTAGATCATAGCCTCCCATTAAGTAGATGATAATGGGTCCATCAGTTGGATAATCATTGGAGGCCTAAAGGCCTGGTGCTTATCGACTGATGGAATTGTCATTCATAATATGATTTCTTGACTGCATCTTTCTAAATGGTGGTTAGGTTAGCCAACCAAAGTTGGGCCTATTCATTCATTGACTAGATGGGCCAAGTATGGTCATGTTAATGGTTGGACCTAACCAGACCTTTTCAGTGGAGGCCAAAGCCTACTGATTAGGGACTGGGGCAAAATTAAAATTACTAAAAATTATTTAGAGAAATAATTAGTTATGAACCTACCCTTAGATGTATATGGGTTGGCCAACCAAAGTTGGGATTGTGTGCCATCTAAGTGAATTCTAGTATCCACTAAGGAATTAGGATAATTTCTCGAATTGGAGGTAGAGGCTGCCAATTTGAATAAAATAGTGAAAGAAATCTTTTGATTAAAGTCCAAATATTTAAGTTTAATAAATTAATTACTAATTAGGTTATGGTTTTCTTTTGTGCAGATATGGCCACTTCCCTATCGCTCTGATCATTGTTGGACAATAAAATTTTGGTGGGATCCAACTTCGGTAGCTAGTATTGAAAATTGAAGATAGTCCTGGAGCATGAACGGATCTTATATATGATAACGGATCCTGCACCTGAGAAGCCAGCTGCCAATGCATATGGAGCTGTCAGAGATACTTTTCAGAAGTGGCTCAGTGATCGGACCACGATGCGCTGCATCATATTGGCTGCCCTGAGCAACGAGTTCAGTCGCAGATTTGAGATGGCTCAGCCAAAGGATATGCTTCAAGTGTTGGAGGATGCCTTTGGCACACCCGATGATGTGGAGAGGCACAAGATACTTGTGCCATTTTGAATACCAAAATACGGGATGGTGCCTCTGTCACTGATCATGAATTGTACATGATCGAGTTGGTGGAGCGTTTGAGCAAGCTCGGCTTTTTCTTGCCTGGGCAGCTTGGGAAAGATGCAATACTGAACTCACTGCCCAAATTTTATCTCCCATTCCTCACTCATTATAGAATGACAAAGCCTAAAGTAAACTATCATGGGTTACTGGGGTTGCTTCAGAACTTTGAGAAGGATCACCAACTCCACAAGGAGTCGGTGAACTTAGTGGGAGGTTCATCTTCTGGTTCTCGACCATTTGAGAAAGGGAAGAAGAATAAAAAGAAGAAAGTGAAGAAGGTGCAAGATCAAGCTGGGACATCAGTGTAGGGCCAGATCAGAAAGATCAAGCCCGATAAGAGTCAAGCTGAATGCTTTTTTTGCAAGAAGCGAGAGCATTGAAAGAGGAACTGTCCTCGGTACATTGCCTCCCTAGATCCGAACAGGCAGAGAAAGAAGCAAGCTATTACTGGGCAAAGTATTTATATGATAACTCCTTACAATTTCTCTATTTGTGATATAACTGACTGGGTATTGGATACCGATAGCCCTTACCCTATTTGCAATTCGTTGCAGGGGTTGCAGATCAGTAGAAGATTCGAGCAAGGTGAGAGGTTCCTCAACGTTGGAGATGGAAGACCAGTTCTAGTTCTGGCATTAGAAATCTTGAAACTTATATTTGAGTCCCATATCGTTGTTCTTAATGATTGTCATTTCTATCCCAGTTTCTTTTTAAATGTTATTGTTGCAGGCCTTCTGGCAAAAAATGATTATGAAATTTCAATAAAGAAACAAGTTTGTAATATCATTATGAATGGTGTTACTATTTTTTGTGAGATTTGAACAATGGTGCGTATATGTTATCACAACCTGTTAACGTAGTCTATTCTACTGGCAAGCATCGTAGATTAGATAGTGTATCAGATATCTACTTATGTCACTATAGGGTAGGTCATATAAACAAGAACAAGATAAACATGTTGACTCAAGAGGAAATCCTCGAAGTCAGTGATTGTGAATTACTTCCAACCTGTGAGTCCTGTCTTCTTGATAAAATGACCAAGTCACCTTTTACTGAAAAAGGTGAGAGAGCTACTGAGCTCTTGGGCCTAGTACATACTGATGTATGCGGGCCCATGAGCACAAGTACTAGAGGTGGATATTTCTACTTCATTACTTTCATGGATGATCTATCCAGATATGGATATGTCTATCTGATGAAACATAAGTCGGATTCATTTAAAATATTCAAATGATTTCAAAGTGAAGTAGAAAAACAAACTGGAAAGAGTATTAAAACTCTTCGGCCTGACCGAGGAGGAGAATACCTTTCTGGTGAGTTTCTTACATATCTAGGAGAGAATGGAATTTTCTTCCAATGGACTCCTCCAGGAACACCACAGCATTATGGTGTGTCTGAAAGGAGAAATCAGACTCTGTTAGATATGGTTCGATCCATGATGTATTTTGCCAGCTTGTCGATATCCTTTTGGGGATATGCACTCGAATCGGCCTGTTATCTGTTAAATAGGGTTTCAAGTAAGTCTGTAATTAAGACTCCATATGAGATATGGATAGGGTATAAGCCAGCTCTTTCATATCTTAGGGTTTGGGGGTGCCCGGCCTATGTCAAACGGTTAGTTATAGATAAACTTGGACCTAGGTCTGATAAATGCACATTCATAGGGTACCCTAAAGAGACTAAAGGATATTTTTTCTACCATGTTGATGAACAAAAGGTGTTCATCAGCCTTAAGGTAATCTTTTTAGAAAAAGAGTTCCTTGGTGAAGGGACTGTTGCCTTTGAGGTTGAACTTGATGAAGTTCAACAGGTAGAAGGACCGACATCAATAGCTGAACCTGAGTCGGATTTGATTAGATCAGATTCGGAGCCCAATGTACCTGCACCATTAAGGTGATCCGATAGAGTACCGTGTCAGCCAGACAAATACTACGGTTTCTTGGTCCGGGATGGTGATCCCATCGAACTCGATGAGAACGATGAGGATTCGATCACCTATATGAATGCAATGCAGAGACCTGATTCTGAGAAATGGCTTGAAGCCATGAAATCCGAAATGGAGTCCATGAAGGCCAACGATGTATGGACATTGGTTGACCCATCTGAAGGGGTTAAACCCATTGGGTGTAAATGGTTCTTCAAAAGAAAGAGGGGCGCAGACGGAAAGGTGGAGACTTATAAAGTCCGTCTGATTGCCAAAGGGTATCGTCAACATTATGGTATTGACTATAATGAGACGTTCTCCCCTGTAGCAATGCTCAAATCCATTCGGATAATGCTTGCAATAGCGGCCCATCTAGATTATGAGATCTGACAGATGGATGTAAAGATAGCTTTCCTGAATGGAGAGCTGATCGAAGAGGTGTATATGATACAACCTCAGATATTTACATCCATAGATGAGTCCAAGGGGTGCAAGCTTCAGAGATCCATTTATGGATTGAAGCAAGCTTCTTGGAGTTGAAACATACGTTTTGATAAGGTGATCAAAACGTATGGCTTCGTTAAGAACGGAGAAGAATTCTGCATCTATAAATGGGCAAATGGTCTAATTGTGGTATTCCTTGTCTTGTACATAGATGATATTTTCTTAATCGAAAATGACATCCCCACACTATAGGGAATAAAAGTTTGATGGTCATCGCAGTTCTTCATGAAGGACTTGGGTGAAGTATCCTACATCCTAGGGATGAAGATCTATAGGGATAGATCTAAAAGGATGCTTGGGTTATCCCGTCCACGTACATAGACACTGTACTGAAGAGGTTCAGCATGAAAAATTCCAAGAAGGGCTATCTATCGATAGGCCATAAAATTTCTCTCTCTAGGAAGGATTGTCTGACAACTCCTGAAGAGAGAGAGCGTATGAGTAGAGTCTCATATGTTTCGATCGTGAGATCTATCATGTATGTTATGATATGTACAAGGCCAGATGTGGCATACTCACTAGAAGTAGTGAGTAGATACCAATCTAATCTTGGAGAAAATCACTGAAAAGTGGTTAAAGCCATCCTTAAGTATTTGAGAAATACTAAGGACCAATGGTTGGTTTATGGCGAGTCAAATCTGAAACTTGTGGGGTTCACAGACTCCAACTTTCAATTTGACTATGATGACAGCAGAAGCATGTCGGGTTATATTTTTACTCTGAATGGTGAGTCATCTGCTGGAAGAGTTTCAAGCAGCATACTGTGACAGACTCTGTTTGTGAGGCGGAGTACATCACAGCATTGGATTCCACAAAGGAAGCTGTGTTGCTGAGAAAATTCATCATCGAGCTTGGAGTAGCACCCTCCCTTGATAGTCTGATCCTGCTCTACTGCGACAGCACTGGTGCCATAGCTCAGGCGAAGAAACCCAAAGCACACCAGTGGACGAAGCATATTTTGCACCGCTTCCACCTGATCCGAAAGATCATGGATCGAGGTGACGTCGACCTTCAGAAGATCGACGGAAAAGAAAACTTGGCCGATCCCTTCACTAAAGCCCTGACGATAAAGGAGTTTGACAACCACAAGTCGAAGATGGGCATTAAATACTATGTCGAGTGGCTTTAGGACAAGTGGGAGTTGTTGGAAAATATGTCTCAAAAGTCAATTGTCAATCTGTTGACGGTTGGGCAACTTTGTATTGTAATTGATTTATTAATAAATAAAATATATTTTTGATATTTTTATCATAAGTTTTCATCTTCTAATGAACTTCGTTGTTGTGATGAAGTTCTTAGGACTATTTAGGTTCGATAAAGAGAGGATTTATCGATGAGTCCTTAAAACTGTTCACGATCAAATGATAGATTATTAATAAAAATGACAGCTTCTATCGAGCATAGGTCACTGTAGGCCATATAGATTGGTTGTCTTCTTAACCAAGAAGTGTGGAGACACTGGTATGGCATACAGGTGAGATATAAGGGTACATCATCATTGAACGTGACCAACTCCAGAGCATTTTGCTGTCGAGAATGTCTCTGATGGGATATAGGTATAAGTATCCATTAGACCTGAGATCGCCTCAGTGACTTGCAAGCAACTCACTATGCTTTGGTACTGGACTAACTAAATTTTTAATTCAGTGATAGAAGGCTTCTAGGCACAGTCAAGTACTTGTGAAGTCGGAGTGTGATCAAGATGGGATTGACCACTCCAAGAGTTGGAGAAGAATGAGTCGCTGTATTTCAATTTAGTAAAATCTTGGCCAGGGTAATCCATCAGATGGATTTGATATTTTGAAATACAATGTGGACAACCTGATCAGAGTTGACAGTTGAACTCTGAGGTGTTCTATGAGCATTTTGATCAAGGAGATGAATTATATGGAAACTATATCCGCATGGGTTCTAAGGATGTTGTTCTACATATTTGACCTATCCGATCGTCAGATATCATTGCTAGATGGTCACTTCGATTGGTACAAAAATTTATTTTTATGCTACCGACTTAGGTTCGAACCTATGAGGTTACATACATTAAAGTTCATGATCCGATCGGATGGTTGATCAACGATTAAGAATCATTCTAGGATTAAACGATCAATACGATTGACATTTAACCTAGTGCAAGTGTTGCAGGAGGATCGATTAGCAATTTGATTGCTAGTTGGTTTAATTTGATTAACTCAATAGATTGAGATTAAGTCTAATTGAATATAATTTAATTAAATTTAGTTTAGACTTGATTGGATCAAGTCCAATTGATTTATTGGATAAGTCAAGTGCAAGAAAAAATTAGTCCTAGTTCAATTAAGACTTGGGTCAACCTAATTTTTAATTCGATTAAAAAATTAAATCAGATTTAAATATAATTTAATTTGATTAAATTAGGTTCTTAATTGAGTTAAGATCTATTTTAAATAGATTGATTTGATTTTAGTTTGATTTGGTTTGAGAAACCAAATTTGAACAAGTCATAGATTGAACCCTAGTAGGACTAGGATTCCACCTTGCGCCACCTTAGCCCCCCACGCCCACTCTCTCTTATTTTATGTGACAAAACCTTCTCTCCCAGGCCTTCATACATGCTCAATGCTTTTCACTCTTTCTCTCTTATATGGAATGTGGTTGTGGACCAAGTCAAAGTAGGAATTAGTTTAGATTTCAAATTCTATGAGATAGAATTTTAGGAAACCAATACTCTTTCCTTATGGCACTAATTTTATCCAGATTTTTTCTAAAATTTTTATAATTTTTATAAAATATATTGTGCACCATTTTCTGATGGTCCATAGTAGAAAAAGAAAGAGGGGGTGCCCATGAGTTGGGCACCCCTTGTCTTGTCATGTTTGGATTTTCCTTGACTAGGTATTTGACCTAGACAAGGATTCTTCATATCTCATTATTTAAGATGAATTTTTTCTTGAAAGTTTTGTGGATTATAGAGCATTGAGAAACCTTTGGGGCATGTGAAAATCAGGGAGAAAGAGTGTTGGGGCCTAGAGATATAATAGACACAAAACTAAGTATTTGGGTTAGAGCAAAGAGAAGAAGAAGAGGGTCTTCTTCTAGGGTTGCTGAGTTCACCTCTTTCCTTCCTCTATCTGTGAGTTTTCTGAGAGTATCTCACATCTAAAACTCCTCCTACTTTTCATCTTTGGAAGAGTCCAAATCAAGAAGAAGGAGGCATCTGATCGACCATTGAAGAAGGATTAGCACAGTACTAGCATTTTGTGCTGATTTTCTGGACCAGGACTTCTGATCGTGATTCGTGGGCTCCCGTGGATGACTCCTAGAGGCTGGATGTGTGTTTGGCTCGCAACATCATTCTCAAGCCCGGATCAGCAAAGTTAGAATGTCTAACTTGCAAGGTAATAGATCTGATCTATTATATTTTACATACATTAGATGTAGTATAGAAACATGTTGATATGATCAACATATAGTTCTTGCTCTTTATATTTTAATTTTTGATTTAATTCCATATAATAATCATATAATAAGATCTTAGATCTAAATTTTTTTTAATTTTATAAGATAAATTTTGATTTATTTTAGTCTTTCGCTGCCTGATCTTGAAAAAATTTCAAGATCTAACCTTGAAATCCTAGATCTGGTTCCTTCATTAGAATCCATATAGACTGCATATAGGCCCGAGGATGGCTTGATCAACCCATATGCACCTATGAATAGATTTTCAATCAATTATTTCTTCAAATAATTTTTAGTAATTAATTTCACCTCTGATTTCATTTCGATAGGCGATGGGCCTCCATTAAAAGTTTCGATAAGGTCAAACCATTAACATGAACCTACTGAATATTTCTAACTAATAAATGATCAGGCTTGAGAATGGCTTGATCAATCCAACCATCATTAGATAGTACAATAGAGTCATCATATGATGAATGATAATTTTATCATTCAGAGAGAACACCAGACAGATGGCGCCTGCAATGTCAATAAAAAATAATGGACCTATTATCATTCACCTTAATGGGAGGCTATGATCTAGTTATCTCCATAACTAACTCATTTTATGGACCTAATAATTTAAAAAATTTAAGAATCAGTTTAGAGAAGAGATGAGAAGAGATCAACCAGTAAACCACAATCCTCCTACTGACTTCACTAAGTTATTGAATTGAATTAGGATCATGCTGGTTGAAATGGCACCTAGATCAGTCATAGTGATCAACCTTAATGATATGGGTTAATTTGAATCACTTAGCAGTTTAATCAAGATATAATCCATCAAATTGATCAAGTGAGATCGATGGGAGGGTCTGCTAAGCTTGCCTTAGACACCATCAAAATGATCAGTTAAGCCGCTTCCAATTAAAAACTACCGATTGAAATATCAAACTTACCTTAGACAGCAATTGATTAATTAGTTTCAATTTGACCAACTTAATAATTTGGGTTTGACTACTAAGCCACAATCAAGATCCATTTGGTCTAATCAAAGGCATAGACTTGACCATCTATAACTATTATATTAGAAAAATCTTGATTAATCTAATTCAACATTTGATTAGACTTAATCAATTTCTCTACATAATCTATTAATTTTTTGATTCTAACTTTAGGTCTAATCCAATTAAAAGGATCTAATTTGAGCTAACCCATATCCCCATATTTTATGCAATATCATTAGATCTTAAATCATAATTCTAGATCTAATCGATTCTACACTTAATTCTCAATTACATTTTAATATTAACATAGATTTAGGTTTAGGTTTGAAATAATTTTAATCTTTTTTTTTTATAAATAATTTATAATAAATATTATGCAAAGACTTTCTGTTCTAAAATTAGATCGACTCAATCAACATTGAGCTAGCTATATAAGGAGATTGGGTCAACTTAGTTCAAAACTAGATCGACTCAATAATTGTGCGAGCACATTTCAGATTTAAAAAATCTTGTATAATCTTAAAATAAAATCAATCATAAATACCTTTTAGATCATATCTAAATTTTTTTATGATTTGAGATTATATTTTCTCATGATTAAAATAATTTTAATCACATACATTAGATGTCTTACATTTCATACAACTTTGTATCATATACAACAAACCTAGGGTTTTAAGATCTAGGATTTTGCAGAAAATTAAGTTCTTCCTTTTGTGTTCTTCTTCATAGGATTTAATCACATGGCATCCCTATATATCATAAGGGTACCCCATCGAATGGGAAGAGAGGGCTTTTAAACCCTTTTTGCTTTTATGACTGGACGGCCTGGTGATCAACCCAATCCAAATACTTGCTAATCAGATCATCTAATCTAATCACATATCATATATGCATGAATTTAGATCTAATATAAATTATATCAGATCTGATTATAATTTTAGATCATATCTAAATCAGATCATAAATATCACATGCATGACATAAAATCAGATTTTATCAAGGATCAGTATAAACTAGGACAACCTTTTCACCGTAAGGGGTAAACCTTACAGCAGGACAACCTTATATCAGTTTATGCAATCCATCATTAATTAAATTTAAATCTAAATATCATATATCAGATTTAAATAAAATTAAATTTTAGATTTAATATGTACATAAATCATGTCATAATGAACTTAGGCTCTAATACCATAATTGATGAACGTAGGTGATTTCATGCATGTATTTCAAAATTTTTTTGAATAAATTACATCGAAAGATAATTAGATTAATTAAATTAATCTCACATGCATATAATCTAATCATCAAATCAATCTATTCTAAAATCTATGACATGATATGTTGTATATAAAATCTAAAAAATACTAAAGATAAAATTAGCATGCATGCATGTGGACAGTAGATTACATCCATTTTTAATCTAAGTTTAGAACTCGATAGTTGAGCATGGATCAACAATCACCATTACTGAGAGATATGGTAGAGAGGGTCCTTGCTGGTTGCTTGCTGCCGCACATGCATCCGGCCTCAACAGGAAGTCCACTCGAAGCCCCGATCTGATCGATTTTCTTGGGAGTGCTAGCTCGCATGAAGACCTTCTTCTTAACTGATCTGGATTCTTTCTTCAAATCTCTGAAACTTTTATAGAGATTGAAGATGAACTTCTAGAGAAAATGAAAAGGTGAAAGATAGAGAGAAAATAATTTTTCTCTTATTTTTTCTCTCTTCCCAAACCCTGATGACCAAAACCCTAGAAACCTGATTTTGGTGCACACCCCAAGAGAAGAGGACTCTTCTCTTCTTTCACGTCATAAAACCACACCCAAGACCCCTCTTAATGTGAATGCCTCTCTCTCAGATCTCTTACATGCATAGGAATGAAATAAAACTCCTTTTATTTTAATATTTAAGGAGGTGGGATGTAGAGTTCTAGAGATCATGGACTCTTGATGTGTTGTCGCCCCTACTCAAAAATTCATACCAAAACATACCAAAAAAATATGGGAGACCCCTTTCCATATTTTTTTTATGGTAAATCAAATCTCCAACTGATCTTTTACAAAAATTCTCCTCAAAATATCACACATATAAGGAGAAAAAAATAAGTTGGCATAGAAAGATTGATTTGGATAAGAACAGACTCTCTTGATAAGAAATATTTTGAAATCTAATTTTAAAATCTATCTTTTATTAAAACCAAATTAGATTTGGATGTGAGATAGAGAGGGAAGAATAACTCTTTGGCATAAAAAAATCTCATGCAAAAACTATTTGTGCATGAGGATATATGGCGTGCAAAATGGGTTGGCACAAGGGAGAAGAGTCCTATTCCAATAAGGACTCTTAATTTTCTTGTTTGAATCCAAACCAAATCACATCAGGTTTAGCCCAAATAAAATATATGAAATCCAATCTAATTAGGTTCATAAATTTTTAATCAAATTTTAATCAAATTAAGAATTGATTGAACCAAAGTCTTGATCAAATCAGGGATAATTCTCTCTTAGCGATTAGGTCATCTTATAACCTAATCGGATCAAACCTAATTGAATCTAATTCAATTAGATTTTATTTAATCTTTTTTGCTCAATCAAATTGAGCTAATAAGTAATCTAATTACTAATTAATCTTTTATTAATTTACTAACACTTGGTGAATTAAGTTATTGTAACTTTTACATAAGGTTAACCATCAATTGAATTGACGATTAAGCTCTTGAACGATTCTCAATCGTTGATCAGCCATATGATCAGTCAGAAATTTTTTTTGAGTATGATCCCATAGGTTTGAATCTAAGTTGGTAGCATAGTAATAACTTTTTAAATCAATCGATGTAACTATCTAGCAATGGTGATCCGATGTCTGGATAGGTCGAATGAAGGCGAAGCAAGATTCAAGAACCTTTTGACGTATGGTTACTATATAATTCATTCCTTTGATCCTAACACTTGAGGATGATCTAGGATTTAACTGTCAATCCTAGATAAGTCATCCACATTATATTCTAATCTTTTTCAAATCTATCATATGGATTACCCGAGCTTAGGTTTTGTTAAATTGAAATACATTGATACATTAACTCCTACTAATTCGGAGGGGTCAATTTCATCTTGACTCATACACCGATTTGATAAATACTTGACGGCACCCAAAAATCTTTCATCACTGAATTAGAAACTTAGTTAGTCCGACATCAAAGTATATTGAGTTGCTTGTAAGTCACCATGGTGATCTCAGATCGGAGGGATACTTATACCCATATCCTTCGTGAGCTATCTTTGACAGTAGAGTACTTCGCAGTTGGTCATATTTCGTGATGATGTACTCTTACATCTCACCTGCATGCCATACCAGTGTCTCCACACTATTTAGTTACGAGAATAACCCATGCATATGGTACACAACAACTTACACTTGATATCACTATTGTCTTAGTAATAGCATATCGTTTGGTTGTGAATCAATTTAAAGATTAAGCGATAAATCTTCCTTTATCGATCAAAGTAATCCTAAGAATTTCATCACAATATAGGAGTATATTGGAAGATGTAACATTATGATGAAAAATATCAAATAATTTTTGTTGGTGCAAAAATCCGCTTGCGCCAGAGAAGCTGGAGTCGCGGTCGCCGCTGGGACCTGCAAAAGAAGTCTAAACCGGAGGTGGGGTTGCTCCGGCAAGATCCTCCGACGCTCAAGTCAATTCTCTGCCTCAACAAGAATGGAGTGCTCGAACAAAAATTTTAGCAGAGTTTCTAGGTAAAAATGAGAGCTTATAAAATAACATATCTGGAGTCCCCTTTTTATAGGCAGAGGGGGCAACAAACTGATAGCGATGCCCGTAACCGTCTGACAATGGGCCATCCAGAGTCAGGAGAAATTTATTGCGGAGAGTAGTAGAGCGGACCCGTGGCTATCACCGGGACGTGCCACGTGGAGTCTGCCACGGGGAGCGGAGCGGCGTCCGTTGTCGTGACTTGCCAGAGAATGGAAGAATCATGTGGTATCCATCGTAGAAAGTGGAGCAGGATCGTGATCATTATTACGGCCTGTCAGGGAGTGATGGAGCCGCGTGGAATCCATCGCAGGAGGTGGAGCAGAGTCGTGGCCGTTGCTGTGGCCTGCCAGGGGGTCCAGGCCTATCGGCCGGAGTTCGGTTGGGGTGTTTGACGGGGAGATGTGACTGGCTACCTGTCTGAGAGGAGCTTGGAGTATGGCTCTCGCAGGAGCCCGGATGGAGTCTTCTTTTCGTTGAAGTTGGGGACGAAATCCGGCTCCCATAGGAGCCCGGGCGAAGTCTACCTGCAGCTCGGGTCGTGGGCGGAGTCTGGCTCCCGTAGGAGTCTGGGCGAAGCCTTTCTGCATTCAAAGTTGGGGACGAGATCCGGCTCCCGTAGAAGCTCGGATGAAGTCTACCTGTAATCACAGTCAAGGGTGAAGTCTGGCTCTTGTAGGAGTCCGGACGAATCTTACTTGCAATTAGAGTCAGGGATGAAGTCCGGCTCCCGTAGGAGTCCGGACAAAGTTTACCTGCAGCTCGAGCCGTGGGTGGAGTCCGGCTCCCGTAGGAGTCCGGGCGAAGCCTTTCTGTATTCGGAGTTGGGGACGAGACCCGGCTCCCGTAGGAGCTTGGGCGAAGTCTACCTGTAATCACAGTCAGGGGTGAAGTCCGACTCCCGTAGGAGTCCGGATGAAGCTTACTTGCAATTAGAGTCAGGGACGAAGTCCGACTCCCGTAGGAGTCCGGACGAAGTTTACCTGCAGCTCGAGTCGTGGGCGGAGTCTGACTCTCATAGGAGTCCGGGTGAAGCCTTTCTACATTCGGAGTTGGGGCGAGATCCGGCTCCCGTAGGAGCTTGGGCGAAGTCTACCTGTAATCACAGTCAGGGGTGAAGTCCGGCTCCCGTAGGAGTCCGGACGAAGCTTACTTGCAATTAGAGTCAGGGACGAAGTCCGGCTCCCGTAGGAGTCCGGATGAAGTCTACCTGCAGCTCGAGTCGTGGGTGGAGTCTGGCTCCCGTAGGAGTCTGGGCGAAGCCTTTCTGCATTCGAAGTTGGGGACGAGATCCGACTCCCGTAGGGGCTCGGGCGAAGTCTACCTGTAATCACAGTCAGGGGTGAAGTCCGGCTCCCATAGGAGTCCGGACGAATCTTACTTGCAATTAGAGTCAGGGATGAAGTCCGGCTCCCGTAGGAGTTCAGACGAAGTTTACCTGCAGCTTGAGTCGTGGGCGGAGTCCGGCTCCCGTAGGAGTCCGGGCGAAGCCTTTCTGCATTTGGAGTTGGAGACGAGATCCGGCTCCCGTAGGAGCTCGGGCGAAGTCTACCTGTAATCACAGTCAGGGGTGAAGTCCGGCTACCGTAGGAGTCCGGATGAAGCTTACTTGCAATTAGAGTCAGGGACGAAGTCCAGCTCCCGTAGGAGTCCGGACGAAGTTTACTTGCAGCTCGAGTCATGGGCAGAGTCCAGCTCCCGTAGGAGTTCGGGCAAAGCCTTTCTGCATTCAGAGTTGGGGACGAGATCCGGCTCCCGTAGGAGCTCGGGTGAAGTCTACCTGTAATCACAGTCAGGGGTGAAGTCCAGCTCCCGTAGGAATCCGGATGAAGCTTACTTGCAATTAGAGTCAGGGACGAAGTCTGGCTCCCGTAGGAGTCCGGACGAAGTCTACTTGCAGCTCGAGTTGTGGACAGAGTCCAGCTCCCGTAGGAGTCCGGGCGAAGCCTTTCTGCATTCAGAGTTGGGGACGAGATCCGGCTCCCGTAAGGGCTCGGGCGCAGTCTACCTGTAATCACAGTCAGGGGTGAAGTCCGACTCCCATAGGAGTCCGGACGAATCTTACTTGCAATTAGAGTCAGGGACGAAGTCCGGCTCCCATAGGAGTCCGGATGAAGTTTACCTGCAGCTCGAGTCGTGGGCGGAGTCCGGCTCCCGTAGGATTTCAGACGAAGCCTTTCTGCATTCGGAGTTGGGGACGAGATCCGGCTCCCGTAGGAGCTCGGGCGAAGTCTACCTGTAATCACAGTCAGGGGTGAAGTCCGGCTCCCGTAGGAGTCCGGACAAAGTTTACTTGCAATTAGAGTCAGGGACGAAGTCTGGCTCCCGTAGGAGTCCGGACGAAGTTTACCTGCAGCTCGAGTCATGGGCGGAGTCCGGCTCCCGTAGGAGTCCGGGCGAAGCCTTTCTGCGTTCGGAGTTAGGGACGAGACCTGGCTCCCGTAGGAGCTCGGGCGAAGTCTACCTGTAATCACAGTCAGGGGTGAAGTCCGGCTCCCGTAGGAGTCCGGACGAAGCTTACTTGCAATTAGAGTCAGGGATGAAGTCTGGCTCCCGTAGGAGTCCAGACGAAGTTTACCTGCAGCTCGAGTCGTGGGCGGAGTCCGGCTCCCGTAGGAGTCTGGGTGAAGCCTTTCTGCATTCGGAGTTGGGGACAAGATCCGGCTCCCATAGGAACTCGGATGAAGTCTACCTTTAATCACAATCAGGGGTGAAGTCCGGCTCCCATAGGAGTCCGGACGAAGCTTACTTGCAATTAGAGTCAGGGATGAAGTTCGGCTCCCGTAGGAGTCCGGACGAAGTTTACCTGCAGCTCGAGTCTTGGGCGGAGTCCGGCTCCCGTAGGAGCCTACGTGGAGTCTGCAGGTGAAGTCGTGGGCGTGGTCCGACTCCCGTAGGAGTCCGGACGTCGTGAAGAATCCGGTCGATGCTGGAGGGGGCCTGCCCGTCGGCAAAACTTGAGTGTGGTGGAGGCTCGGCCGCCCGGGAGGTTTGAAGAGATGTTGTCGGAGGTCGAAAGTCAGTTGGATCCCCGGAGGTTCACTCCCATCACAAACTTCGGCTAGGGGGTATTTTATACCCAACACCAGTCCCTCTACTTTCGAGTTCGAATTTCGAATGAAAAAAGTACAGAGAAATTTTCGCAGCCGAAGTTATCCCCTTGAATCCTGTGCACGGTCGCCCCCAGATATTTTGTCATTAAATGCACGCGTGCTGGAGTCTTTTCGAATCGGGACGATTTGAAGGGACCCTTCGAAATTTCTACTGGTACGCTGGCCCAGGTATGGTGCAGTAATAGCTCCGTCAGCTGTCAGTCGCTTTTAGCCGTCCGTCGTGGTGAGTGGGACACGTGTCGAGCGTGGGTTGGCCTGGAGGATTCGCGATCATTATGGCATCGGATCCCAGGGTCTATTTAAACCCGCCCTTCCGCCTGAAAGTTCTATCGGCATCCGCCTTTTCTCCGAGAGTCCTGACCCTCCTTGGCATCTTTTTTGCCCTAGGCGTCCTTCGAGTCATCCCTGTCCTCGCCCCTCTGCATCCTTCAGAGCAGTCTAGGTTAGTCCCAGAATCTTTGCTCTTCTTCTTGCCATTTAGGGGTCTTTTCTCCATTTTCTTCTGTTGCATTCCTATAATTTGGTCTCCCGTGACCTCTCATCTTTTGTCCCGCCTGATCTCTCCGAGATCTTTAGGGTCTTTATTTGAAGTCATTCGAAATATCTTCCGACACCTCCGCCTCTAGCGGCTCCGGGAGTTCTTCCACCTCAGCCCCCAAGGAGCCCCATCCTGTAGACGAACCCACTCCTGGGACTGGGCTCCATCCGATTTTTGCGCCGGGTGCTATTCCCTGTTCTCTGACTCCGGATGAGCTCCTACTGATAAGGGTTCAATATGGAGTTCCTCTGGAGTATGACCTGGAGCTTCCTGGCCCCTCCGACCGGGCTAGCACTCTCCCATCTGGTCGTTTTTGCCTGTATCAGGAGGCATTCCATGTCAGACTCTGACTTCCGCTTCTGCCCTTTGTTGTTGCCCTTTTTCACTTCTTAAATATCTCTTTGGCTTCAGTTGCTCCAAATTCTTTTAGGTTTTTGATAGGGTTCCTCTTCCTTTGCCACGTAGTTGAGGTTCAGCCATCCCTCTCTCTATTTAGGCACTTCTATACCTTCAAGCGTCACCCTTCGGTGAAGGACTGATGGTATTTCTCCCCTCAGTTCGGCAAGAAGGGGTTGCTGAAAGGGGCTCCCTCTTCAATCCACAACTGGAAGAGAAATACCTCTCCGTCCACTGCCCAACTTTGAGGCTGGGCCTGCCCCCTTGGGGCTCTCTGAGGGACTCCGTCCGTCGGGCTCCCAGTCTGAGGGAGGACGACCTTCAGGCCGCCCGGAAGCTTCTTGACTATTCCGCTCCTTCCCTTCCAACCTTTTGAGGGAGCAATTTTTGTTCAACATCAGCTTGAGCCCCCAGGATCCTGCGAGTACTTCATCTTTTCTTTTCTCTTCTTTTCCTCCGTTCTTCTTCTTTTTCTTGCTTTCTCTTCCCCCTTCTTTCCTTCTCTTTCTTTTTTTCTCTTCTTTTTTTTTTTTTGCGTGTCACTTCTTTCTTTTTCACCCCATTACTGATTTTTAATTTTTTTTTTTTTTTTTTAGGAATGGACGTCGAAGCAGCACGGATGCTCTCCAGGGCCTCAAAGCCCACAAAAGGAAAAGTGCCACGGCCTCCGGATCAGCAAAGAAGGCCAGGGTGGAGGAGACGAGCTCGATCGCACCTGTCCAGGCAGCTCTCATGATCGACGTTCCTTCGGATGCCGAACCAACGGCCCCCTGGGCCTCTTCAAGGAGTCTGCCGACGGGGGCTCCCATTTCGGAGGTTCGTTCCACGGAGGTGCCCGGAGTTGAGAGGGAGATGAGGAGGAAGTCGGTGGCCCGTAGGGGGAGTAGTCGTCGAGCCATCGTTGAAGAGTCCCTTGGTTTTGAAGAGGAGCCGGAGAATCCCTTCAATGATAGGGACTTGATCAAGCGGTTGATCGACGGCTGCATTCTGCCCGAAGTCGTCAAGAGGATCGACCGCGCCGATCCTGAGCAGTGGATTTAGGACTCTCTAGGGTCCTTTCTCGAGGTAAACAAGTCTTCGTTTAATTGGCTTCCCGACCCTTGTTCTGATCCCCTAGCTGCCCTTGCAGATCGGGCACCAGCTCCTTGCCAACATCAAGGCGATGAACCGGGCGAGGAGGGACGCCATCCAGGCGGAGGAGCATCGCCGGGCTGAAGCCGCTCGCCTCAAAGAAAAGGCCGTCGAAGTAGTTGCCCTCCAGGAGGCCCTGGAGAAAGAAAAGCAGACCCGGGAGGAAGAAAAATAGACCTCGGAGGAGACGGTGAGAATGGCGGAGGTCGAGGTCATCAATTTGGCGGAGCAGAATTCGATCCTGGTCTCGAAGGCCAGGGGTCTTATGGTAGAGGAGTTCAAGGCCTCTGCGGAGATGAGAGACCTGAACGTCCGATTCGGCCAGAAAGCATTCATCTAGGGGTTTGAGCTCTGCCAGGAGAAGGTGGCCAGAAATTTCCCGAGCTCGACCTCAGCTTCTTGGGCGAGGAGTCTGAAGATGAGGCCGGTCCCTCTCCTGCCGCTACCACCGCCGCAGCCCCCCTTCCAGGGACACCGAGCTCCCCAACTCCTACTGCAGAGGTCTGAGACCTCTGACCTTGTATATTTTATTTTTTTTTATCTTTAAAGAACATTCACTCAATAAAGTCAAATTTCTTATCATGGATGGCTTCTCCTTTCTTCCTTCCCCCTTTTTTGTTTTTCTTTCTGCAATGGGACGTGCCTTGACGCTTTTGTCTCTCGATGGCAGTGTCCTGCCGAAGCACTTTCCCTGCCCCAGGGGATTCCGCTGAAGTCCACGATCCAGTGGCTGAAGAAGAAAGTTCTTCAGTTAACAAAGGGGTCGAAGAAGATGGAAGGCGAGCTTCGCAGGTTAAGGGAGGGCTATTCTGAAGCCACCTCGGAGGCCACCCACTTTCGAAATCTCCATGTGAAGGGGATCATGGAGTACAGCCGGAGGAAGGTGGACTTCGCGAGGGAGCTTGAGGAACACAAGAAGAGCGCCAGCGATCGAATCTGGGCTCAAGCCGCCAAGATCAGTTCTCTCAGGATAGAACTGTCAGCTGCACAGGAGAGGATTGGCCAGCTGGAGGGAAGTTCGTTCCGGCTCTTGGCTCGGGCCGACGGTGATCGGGAGTGGTCGAAGAAGGTCTCCGACCTTCAGCAGCAGCTTCAGGATGCCGAGGTGAGCTACGACGTGCATCGGGCTGGCTGGCGCAGGCAGGTGGATGAATATAAAGAGAGACTCAGGGTGGCGATCGACAAAGTCGTCCGTCTTCAAGGGAAGCTGGCCGATAGGGCCCAGCTCGCTTCTTCTCGAGATTCCAATGAACTCCAGTCCCTAAGAAGAACTGCCGAAGGGCTTTCTGTCACCCTTGGGGAGAGGACGGCTGAGCTGCAGCAATCGAAGATCTAGCTGGCGTGCGAGTAGCAGGCCGTCAAGAATGCGGAGGCGGAGTCCGAGGTCCTGAGAAAGAGGCATCGAGAGGCGGAGAATGAAAGCCAGCGACTCCGTTGGGCGCTCCAGGATGCGCTGCTGAAAAAGGGAGAGCTAGAAGAAGAAGTTGAAAATCTGAGGCAGTCCTGGATAAGGGGTGAAGCAGATAATTCGAGGTCGGAAGGAGCAGAGTTTTCCTAGGGCTCTTTTTGGCCTTCCGTCTTTCCATGCATACATTCTCTCTTTTGTTGTTTTGTCTTGCTTTTGTCATTTTGCTCTTCTTTCTTTAGCCTGCCGGGCTTTGTAGCGTATACTTTGTGAATGAAATGAAAAGAAGATTTTGTGTTACCTCATCCGCGTGTTGTATCAAGTTGTCGTCTGCCGAATTCCTTGTCTTTAAGACTAATCCGACGTCGATGTCATCTGGAGGTGCCCAATCATTGCCACGCCGATTTGCTTTTCTCATCGTCCGTGGCCATAGGCTCGAGCTTGGTGGTCCGGACTCCGCATCGCCTCGAAGGTGTCGCTGCTTTCTTGACCTGTGTCGAGAGCCTTCTTAGAGGCCAGAGATGTTTGGTAGGAACTTCCCGTCTTTGTTGAGATGAGGTTCCTTAGGTCCTTGGTGTTGTTTGTTTCCCGTCTGCTGCCGGCGTAATTCGTCACTTTCCTTTTCAATTCTCCTCATCTTTTCGAGTGAGGGTCCTCTCCTTGCTTTTTAAGGAGTTGCGTAGAAGTGTAGAGGTGTCATTGAGGAGACTTTTCCCCTTATCCAATTTCGTTGGGCAGTCGGATCCTTGTTGTCATTAGGACGAGGTTCCCCCTCTGTCCTTGACGTGGTCGATCTCGGTTCGGGTTAGGACGAGGTTCCCATCCTGTTCCCAACGGAGCTGTGGGGGCACATAGGGGTCGTCGCAAGGGCCTCTCCCCCCATCTGGTCCAAAAGAACCGGGCCTTCGACTTTGCTCATGCTAGGGCGAGGTTCTCCTCCTGTCCTTAATAAGGCTGTGGGGGCACATGTGGGCGCTGTTTGGCCTCTCTCCCCATCTGGTCTAGGAGGAATCGGGCCCTCGACTTTGCTCGTGTTAGGGCGAGGTTCTCCTTCTGTCCCTAACAAGGCTGTGGGGGCGCATAAGGATGTTGTAGGGCCTCTCCCCCCATTCGGTCTAAAAGAATCGGGCTTTTGACTTTGCTCATATTAGGGCGAGGTTCTCCTCCTATCCCTAACATGGCTGTGGGGGTGCATAAGGGCGTTGTAAGGCCTCTCCCCCCATCCGGTCTAAAAGAACTGGGCCTTTGACTTTGCTCATGTTAGGGCGAGGTTCTCCTCCTGTCCCTAACATGGCTGTGGGGACGCGTAAGGGCGTTGAAGGCCTCTCTCCCGGTTTGACCTTAAAATAATCAAACTTTTATTTTGCTCATGTTAGGACGAGGTTTTCCTCCTGTTCCTAACATGACCTTGTTTTAATTGTTTGAGGGGGTCGCCCCCAATCGTAACAAATCCATGCCGAAAGGGAAAGACATGCAAAGTCGAAAGAAATTTTGATTCAAAGCAAAGTCGTGAGTAGTACATTTACAGGTTTTTCGAGTTCCAAGGTCGTGGAAGGTCTGCTCCTCCTTGAGGTCCTCCGGTGATGGAGTCGATGGTCCCGATTGGAGGCCGATCTTTGGGCTGCTCCTCCCTCCTTGGCGGTTCAAGTTGCGGCAGGGCCCTTGGCCGATCTTCTCTACCCTCAGACCGACATCGAATGAACCTGTCGAGTCACCCTCGTCGGATGAGCTCCTCGATCTCATCTCAGAGCTAGATGCATTCCTCCGTGTCGTGGCCGTGGTCGCGATGGTAGAGACAGAACTTGTTGGGGTTGCGCTTCCCGGGGTGGGTGCGCATCCTCTCTGGCCTAGGGAGCTGCTCCCTGACCTGCATCAGTACCTGGGTCTTCGAGGCATTGAGGGGGGCATAGTTGCGGAATCTTCCCGGTGGAGAACCCCGTCGGACTCCGTGGTCCGGACTTCTCTGCCTACATACCCGGGGAGGAGTATGGACACGCTTGTGCCCAAGAGGGGATCGAGAATGCGGCCGAGCTTCTCTCGACCTCTTTTCGACTGTGGGCTTACTCGAGTCTCCCGCCTGCCGCTCTCTCGCAGTCTCCTCATCCTTCATTTTGAAGGCTTCCTCCGCTCGGGCGTACCCTTCAGCCCGAGCTAACAAATCGGCAAAATCCCTGGGATACTTCTTCTCCAGGGAGAACAAAAGGTCATTCTTCTGAAGGCCACCCTTCAGAGCGGCCATTGCTACCGATTGGTCCAAATTTTGGACCTCCAGTGCTGCGACATTGAAACGGTTGATGTAGGCCCGGATGGACTCCCCCTCCCTCTGCTTGATATTAATGAGGGACTCCGAACCCTTCCAGGGGTGCCGACTGCTGACGAAGTGGGCCACAAATTGGTGGCTCATCTGATCGAAAGAAAAGATGGTACCCGACTTCAACGCCGAGTACCAATTTCTCGCCGCTCCCTTCAAGGTGGATGGGAAGGCCCGGCACAGAATGGCGTCGGATGCGCCATGAAGCAGCATCATCGTCCGGAAGGCCTCCAGATGATCAACTGGGTCCGAAGTCCCATCGTAGCTTTCGAACTGGGGGAGTTTGAAGTTTGGCGGGATCGGTTCCAGCATGATCATTTGAGAGAAGGGAGGGTCAGTGTAAATATCCTCACCATAGGCTGGGGGAGCGTGGCGGAGTTCTTCGATCCACCGGTTCATGTCCTGGAGTCTCTGGTCCAGGAAATCCTCCAGACTTCGGGTCTCGAGGGTCCTCGGCAGAATGGGGGCAGGGATCTTCCAGGGGTGGAGTCATGATCCGATTGAGGGCTCTCCACTCTCGGGTTCGTCTTTCCAAGAAAGATGGGGCGGCTGGACCATGTGGCCTGTCCTACTACCGGATTCTGATGTTCCGGTGACACTCTTTCCAGGGTACTGATGCCTACGGCTGCTGCTGCTGCATGGCCTGCACAGCTTCAGTGAGGCCTCTGACCTGCTGTGCCAGCAGATCAAATTGCTCAGTGCCGACCGTCGTTGCCGGGAGGAGGAGGAGGCTGAAAAACTGGAGGTGAGGTCGGAGCCTGAGATCTGGCAGTGGAGGTTGTGGATCATCGTGTGGACACCTTACGGGAGGCATCGGGCAAAAATCAAGTGGAGGAAGGAGGAGAGGGCACCGAAAAAGATGTCCGGGGGCAATCTCGTTGAGCGCTCCTTTAAGAACAAGGGTACTGTGAAGGCACAGCCCTTCCTCTAGTGCCAATCCTATTGGTGCAAAAATCCACTTGCGTCGGAGAAGCTGGAGTCACGATCGCCGTCGGGACCTGCAAAAGAAGTCTAAACCGGAGGTGGGGTTGCTCCAGCATGACCATCCGATGCTCAAGTCAGTTCTCTGCCTCAACAAGAATGGAGTGCTCGAACGGAAATTTTAGCAGAGTTTCTAGGTAAAAATGAGAGCTTATAGAATAACGTATATGGGGTTCTCTTTTTATAGGCAGAGGGGGCAACAAACTGATAGCGATGCCTGTAACCGTCTGGTAGTGGGTCGCCCAGAGTCAGAAAAAATTTATTGCGGAGAGTAGTGGAGTGGACCCGTGGCTATCACCGGGGCGTGCCACGTGGAGTCTGCCACGGGGAGCGGAGCGACGTCCGTTGTCGCGACTTGCCAGAGAATGGAAGAATCGTGCGATATCCGTCGCAGGAAGTGGAGCAGGATCGTGGTCATTATTACGGCCTGTCAGGGAGTGATGGAGCCGTGTGGAATCCGTCGCAGGAGGTGGAGCAGAGTCGTGGCTGTTGTTGCGGCCTGCCAGGGGGTCCAGGCCTATCGGTCGGAGTTCAGTTGGGGTGTTTGACGGGGAGATGTGACTGGCTACCCGTCTGAGAGGAGCTTGGAGTACGGCTCTCGCAGGAGCCCGGATGGAGTCTTCTTTCCATTGAAGTCGGGGACGAAATCTGGCTCCCGTAGGAGCCCGGGCGAAGTCTACCTGCAGCTTGGGTCGTGGGCGGAGTCCGGCTCCCGTAGGAGTCCGGGCGAAGCCTTTCTGCATTCAGAGTTGGGGACGAGATCTGGCTCCCGTAGGAGCTCAGACGAAGTCTACCTGTAATCATAGTCAGGGGTGAAGTTCGGCTTCTGTAGGAGTCCGGATGAATCTTACTTGCAATTAGAGTCAGGGATGAAGTCCGGCTCCCGTAGGAGTCCGGACGAAGTTTACCTACAGCTCGAGTCGTGGGCGGAGTCTGGCTCCCGTAGGAGTACGGGCGAAGCCTTTCTACATTCGGAGTTGGGGACGAGACCCGACTCCCGTAGGAGCTCGGGTGAAGTCTACCTGTAATCACAGTCAGGGGTGAAGTCCGGCTCCCGTAGGAGTCTGGATGAAGCTTACTTGCAATTAGAGTCAGGGACGAAGTCTGGCTCCTGTAGGAGTCCGGACAAAGTTTACCTGCAGCTCGAGTCGTGGGCGGAGTCCGGCTCCTGTAGGAGTCCGGGCGAAGCCTTTCTGCATTCGGAGTTGGGGATGAGATCCAGCTTCCGTAGGAGTTCGGGCGAAGTCTACCTGTAATCACAGTCAGGGATGAAGTCTGGCTCCCGTAGGAGTCCGGACGAAGCTTACTTGCAATTAGAGTCAGGGACGAAGTCCGGCTCCCGTAGGAGTCCGGACGAAGTCTACCTGCAGCTCGAGTCATGGGCGGAGTCCGGCTCCCGTAGGAGTCCGGGCGAAGCCTTTCTGCATTTGGAGTTGGAGACGAGATCCGGCTCCCGTAGGAGCTCGGGCGAAGTCTACCTGTAATCACAGTCAGGGGTGAAGTCCGGCTACCGTAGGAGTCCGGATGAAGCTTACTTGCAATTAGAGTCAGGGACGAAGTCCAGCTCCCGTAGGAGTCCGGACGAAGTTTACTTGCAGCTCGAGTCGTGGGCAGAGTCCAGCTCCCGTAGGAGTTCGGGCAAAGCCTTTCTGCATTCGGAGTTGGGGACGAGATCCGGCTCCCGTAGGAGCTCGGGTGAAGTCTACCTGTAATCACAGTCAGGGGTGAAGTCCAGCTCCCGTAGGAGTCCGGACGAAGCTTACTTGCAATTAGAGTCAGGGATGAAGTTCGGCTCCCGTAGGAGTCCGGATGAAGTTTACCTGCAGCTCGAGTCGTGGGCGGAGTCCGGCTCCCATAGGAGTCCGGGCGAAGCCTTTCTGCATTCGGAGTTGGGGATGAGATTCGGCTCCCGTAGGAGCTCGGACGAAGTCTACCTGTAATCACAGTCAGGGGTGAAGTTCGGCTCCCGTAGGAGTCCGAACGAAGCTTACTTGCAATTAGAGTCAGGGACGAAGTCCGGCTCCCGTAGGAGTCCGGACAAAGTCTACCTGCAGCTCGAGTCGTGGGCGGAGTCAGCTCCCGTAGGAGTCCGGACGAAGCCTTTCTGCATTCAGAGTTGGGGACGAGATCCGGCTCCCGTAGGGGCTCGGGCGAAGTCTGCCTGTAATCACAGTTAGGGGTGAAGTCCGGCTCCCGTAGGAGTCCGGATGAATCTTACTTGCAATTAGAGTTAGGGACGAAGTCCGGCTCCCGTAGGAGTCCGGACGAAGTTTACCTGCAACTCGAGTCGTGGGCGGAGTCCGGCTCTCGTAGGAGTCCGGGCGAAGCCTTTCTGCATTTGGAGTTGGGGATGAGATCTGGCTCCCGTAGGAGCTCGGGCGAAGTCTACCTGTAATCACAGTCAGGGGTGAAGTCCGGCTCCCGTAGGAGTCCGGACGAAGCTTACTTGCAATTAGAGTCAGGGACGAAGTCCGGCTCCCGTAGGAGTCCGGACGAAGTTTACCTGCAGCTCGAGTCATGGGCAGAGTCCGGCTCCCGTAGGAGTCCGGGTGAAGCCTTTCTGCATTCGGAGTTGGGGACGAGACCTGGCTCCCGTAGGAGCTCGGGCGAAGTCTACCTGTAATCACTGTCAGGGGTGAAGTCCGGCTCCCGTAGGAGTCCGGACGAAGCTTACTTGCAATTAGAGTCAGGGACGAAGTCCGGCTCCCGTAGGAGTCCGGACGAAGTTTACCTACAGCTCGAGTCGTGGGCGGAGTCCGGCTCCCGTAGGAGTCCGGGCGAAGCCTTTCTGCATTCGGAGTTGGGGACGAGATCCGGCTTCCGTAGGAGCTCGGGCGAAGTCTACCTGTAATCACAGTCAGGGGTGAAGTCTGGTTCCCGTAGGAGTCCGGACGAAGCTTACTTGCAATTAGAGTCAGGGATGAAGTCTGGCTCCCATAGGAGTCTGGACGAAGTTTACCTACAGCTCGAGTCGTGGGCGGAGTCCGGCTCCCGTAGGAGCCTGCGCGGAGTCTGCAGGTGAAGTCGTGGGCGTGGTCCGGCTTTCGTAGGAGTCCGGACGTCGCGAAGAATCTGGTCGATGCTGGAGGGGGCCTGCCCGTCGGCAAAACTTGGGAGTGTGGCGGAGGCTCGGCCACCCGGGAGGTTTGAAGAGATGTTGCCGGAGGTCGAAAGTCAGTTGGATCCCCGGAGGGCCACTCCCATCACAAACTTCGGCTGGGGGGTATTTTATACCCAATAATTTTTATTATTTATCAATTTATATATATTTATAATTAGCACAATCATCAAATGATTAGTTTTAGGACATATTTCTCAACAGTTAAACCTCTAGGGTTGCTTGGATAACAAAAAAAAAAGTGGCCCTTCTAGCCATACAGCAAAGGTCGACCATTCTGGATCAAACGAAACTCCATTCGAGCTGAGATATACCACTAGTCCTACTTCGTAAGGTGCTCTTAGTGCATGTACTATATAAAAAATGGCTTGACTATAGGCTAAATTTCATACAAAACTTAAAAAAACAAAAAGCCAATGATAATTCACAAATACATTGAGAACCAACTAGGCGAGCACTAATCATAAACTATTTGAAAGACTACAAAAGAAGGAAGAGAAAGCCTCAACTCAGCCTTTAGAATCTCCTCATAAAGGTTGATTTCAGCATGATAGAAAGCATCTGCCCTCTCCTTAGCCTTACGCAGTCTAAAGGATAAATCGACTGATATATGATAGCCAATCTAGAACGAGTCTAAGTCATCTCAGTCTATAATGCACTCAGTGTTGGGACCAAAAGAGGTCTCTAATTCGGCATCACCAAAGTTGTGAAGATGTTGGGATAAAGCCACTCAAATTGACCAACTAGTAAAGAGCTCACTTTTGGCTAAAGTGGCCATAGCAGCAAAAGAGGTGGAGAAGGAAGAAAGAAGGATAAGCCAACCTACAAAGTTTCATCGAAAAGGACAACCAACAGAAGGATTCTAGAGAAAGGAAGGAGATGACCATCAAAGCTTCTACTAGATGGAGAACACCAAGAGATGGAAGAGCACTCGCCAAATGGGGGAAAACAAACTCAGACTTCCACCCCTTAAATAGAGCTTTGAACAGTGGCGATCTCAATGCCATCTAATTACATGCTCATCATTTACTACATATAGATTGGCATTCAATGTTGTTGGCTTTCATGTATCGATCCTTCTTGGAATCATAAGAAGGAATGGCTGCAGTGAAGAAAATCCCAGCTATATGCATGATACTTCGAAAATAGAACTGACTCAATGAAAATCATGCCAATCATTAACTGGAGCTTCTAGAAACATCCAGGGCTGGTTGATTCATTTGATTAGCAACTAGCTATTTCCTTCACTCAAGTCAAGCAAATATACTTTGGACTCCAAAGTGGAGGACAAGTGATATGACTCAAGTTCTCCATCCCTGAAATTTTGCTTAATAGCTCAACCCATTGACTAGATGGTGACATATGTCCCATGAAATCAACAATCAATGAAATATCTAAATAATCAACACAATCAATCATAACTTGGATCAATCTCAGCATGTTCAAAAAAAAATATCATAATAGACTAGATCAATAAATAAGGAAAGCACCCAATCTTAGCATGCCTAATAAAGAATATCTTAATTATCCTGATCAACAAATAAAAAAAAAGCTTAGCTGCTTGTCCATAAATTGTGTGATCCTAACCACAGAGAGCAGCACCCTCTCCTCTATAAATATTAGGCATGGGACCCCTAGGTATGAGAAAAATCTGGACACCACTCTCTCAATCTTCAATCTCTCATTCATCTCTCCTATTTCCTCTTGAAACTTTGTCTGACTTAAGTATTAAGGGTCCTTGATATTTAGTTGTAAATTAGATTATGATGTAATGAAATTCTCCTCTAGCCCAATCAAACAAAACAATATTAGCCATTAGCCCATTCATTTGTCAGGTCGAGTTTTGAGTGGCAACAATAGGGAGTAGAAAAATAGCAATACCCTTATTTAGAAATTATGTGATATGGGATTAATGGTGATTGGAAATAATTTAGCTGTTACATAAATTATGTGATTCTATTCGAAAATAAGAGATTGATGGCCATAATTATGTGATACTCCTTGAAAAAGAGATTGATACTGGTTAGAAAATTGGGGGAGTTGGAAAAAAAAGCATTAATTTAACCTCAAAAATTATGTAAATGTTCATGATGGATGGGAATTAGAAGAGTGAGTTTGGATGGATGGAAATAGCTCATTGATTCTGATGGTTTTTGATATATCTCAGAATTGATCATAGTCAACATGATAGACCAACCAATAGGAGCTTGCTATGAAGCCACGACCAATAAAAACTTACCATATGGCTGACCCCAGAGGTGTGCAGAGAGTCATTCAAATTTCAAACTCTCCCTCTAACTAGTAATAGCTTGGCCATGATTATGAATGATTTCAATAATTGTATGACAAATGGATGATCTACTCAAACTAGATGCACAGACAAAATGCTTGGGTGTGATCTTTGGAAGACGCATAATTTATTATCAAACATGGCCAATGAACATGCTCGATTTTCTTAATGATGGGCACTAGTCTCCATCTATATAAACCACTCGTAGGGGATCCTCTAGCTATTTTAGTCCATGGAAAAATAGTTCACAGTGCAACAATGATGGTGCATAATAGGAGGCAAAACATTGTTAGTAAGTGCACATGAAATATTTTTTCAAATATGAATAGACAATATACGAAGTCGCATCATAATATAGAATCTACTATTCTAACAAACTTGGCTTCCTTGATAACCTATACATAGGAAAATTCACGTGAAATGCAAGCAAATATGACTTAATACTCATATTTCAGCAAACACTTTATACTCATTTAGATAATCTGGTCTTATGAACATTTTAACAAATCAAGACAAATTTTGTAAGAAACATTTTAGCAAACATCTCTCACAGATATAGATTGCATGCTATAAAATTTTCAACTAAAATATTTTAGCAAACATTTAAATCATAAATTAAAATCGCAGTGACATTTGTGTTTTTTATAATAAATATTTTAATAAGCACTTTTTGCTTGCTTCATTGGTCGGATATAGGAAGCCAGCAAATGATGGAGGATGTCAAGATGAACAACGACTTTGCCTTCACAATACCACTAGTGAAGAATCCATTAGAAACATATGGTTGTCTATATTGGATGTATGTTTTAGAAGTCAATTCGGCAGACATATTGTATCATTTTAGGGCATAAATATTATACTTAAAATATTGATTTGATTAATAAAAAGATAAATTTTATTTTTATTCAAGTGTGATGTATCTTTAAATTATTTATAAAATTAATACTTACGATGATATTCTTAGGATGTTGAGAATTAGAGGCATGTATAATTAATTTCTAAATTACTCCTGATCATAGTATCATTATGAGGATGGTGATCGATACAGATAGACTGACACATAAATCACTTCTTTTGAGATAAATGAGTCTCTAGTCTACAGTATAGAGACACTAAGCAGCAAATACAGATAGTTGTTAGAGAACTAGTACTGAGCATGACTATACAAGAGATCATGTGAATTTCTATTCAATCGTTAGTGATTATCTCGATGTTGTACTTGTGTGAATGGTGTTTTGACCTGCGATAGCATGATTGCTTATAGTGAGGCTATTAGAGTTTGACTGCACAGAAACATGATCTTTTTGAGTCTTTATAAGTATATGTTAGCAACAGTTGGTCTACTGTAGGAATAAGATGTGTATCTAGATAGAATCTATCGATCTTGATAGAAAAAAATAATCCTATGGGATTTGAAAAGCTGAGTCTGTAAATCTATGGCCACAGCAGTATGATTGATGAAAATTTTTTTTTATGAGAATCACAATTAAATTTGAGCTAATCAAATCTATCATATGACTGATGATGAGGTTTGACGATTTATCTATGATCTGTCATCTAGTCGGGACTCACCATAGAAGGACTGAATCACATAGAAACTACACCTTGAGATTTTTTTTGATTCTGCTAGATTGTCCTACATACTGCTAGGTATCACTGATGGATTGTGAGAGCTCACTAGGATCGTTTGGGATTGATGATCTTTATTGAGTTAGAGTGGAATCATTCCAATCTATTAAAAAAATTTCAATGATACTATGATAGAGATTATGGTATATCTCACTATCAGATAAAATTGAATCTATGAGATCACACAATAAAGAGATTTGACCTGGATTGAGCAATTGGGCTTTTAAAGTCTCAATTAGATTAGGAGAAATCCTATTGAGTTTAGAATGATCTTACTAGCATAAGGTTGAATCCAATTTCTCTTTAGACTTGAATTACTTATTTGATAAGAATTAATTCAAGTTAATTATCCGCTAAGAACCTAAATGAATTAAATTCATTAGGTTCCAAATGTTGGGTGCCCAAGATTTTGGATCATATATATTAGGAGTCTAATTCTTAATTGATTCCTTGATTGAACTTGGTGGAGCACCACTTGATTTGATCAAGTTGGGCACATCCACATGATGATGACATGAATGATAAGGGAGGGGAGCACCACCTCTTCCCTATGGCATGTGAGAGAGAATCCTAAAGGGTGCCAACACCTTGTTTCACCTAGGCATAGTCAAAAAGTGGGGATAACAAGGAGTCTTAATGCGATTAGGACTCTTATTAGGTGGCTGATTTAGTTTTCATTAGGAGGCCAATTGCTCCTGTATTTAAGAGGGCTTTCCCTAAGCTTTAATCATCAAAATTTTAGATTGCTCTCAGCCACCAAACAACCCCCATGCCCCCCCTCTCTTCCTCCCTTTGGGCGGCACCTCTTCCTTACTAGTTTTAAGGTCTTGATTGCTTCATAATCAAGAGAAAGAGATCAAGTAAGAGAAGAGAAGAAGAAGATCAAGGAAAGGATCAAAGAGTTGATCGAAATTCAGACTTGATTCAGATTCACGGGGAGATCATTTTTGGAGAAGAAAGATTTATATCAAAGAGGACTAATCCAGACTGATCCTGAGTAGATATCCATAGCGACCATATACTTATGTGGCTAAGAAAGAACCCATCTTTTTTCAAATCCAAATTCGAAGAAAGGATTAGCGAAGTAGTTATGTGATCTGATCATATATTTAACTACAGTATAAAATGAGCATGAGTTAATTTCAGTATATGAAGTAGATCCTTATGTGCTTTATTCTTATGCATGCATGTTCTAGATTAAAAAGAGTTTAATCTTTAATTTTGCTGCATCATTTCAAATTTTTTTTTTTGAAATTCACATGCATGCACATCATACAAAATTACAACAGTCTCAAAGACTTGTGTTAATGGTGAGATGATAGTGCTAGAGAGGAAGAGATCATGAAGATGACAATAATGATGCCTATAGGACACAGTAGAGCATGGCGCCTATGCTAGCTGAGGAGAGGAGGATGAACAAAAGAGGGGGAAGAAGATGATGATGATGAAAGAATGGTAGAACACTAGGGGCCAATAGGTGGAGCACAACATGGAGGTGGATGGGGAGGGCAACGATGAGGAAACGGATAGAGAATTGGGAAGAACATGTTAGAAACTAAGGGTTGATTGATATGCATAGTGGAAGGACAAAATAAAAATTTAATTAATCATGTAGTGAAATAAAAATTAATTTCAGATTAATTAACAAGAGATCTAATTCGAATCAATCGGGATCTCTCATAGTTGTTAAGATTAAAATTATTAGAAAAAAGAAAGATCGGATCTTTATTTTTGCATGGGTAGCTTTTCACCGCAATCTGGTGATCATAGATGTCTTCTAGATTTCTTTGAAGTTGCACAAGCATCCGGCTTCTACAGGTATCCACACGAAGTTATTATCGGATCAAAAAATTGATCTCACTGTGATGCTAGCTCCCTTGCAGAGATCTTCTTTGATGGTGGATTTTTTCCCTTAATGGCTGAAAATCTTTTACAAAGATTTCAATCTTTCCTCTTCACAGATCACGCATCGCATGCGAACGGATCAAGAACCCTTTTGGATCTTTTCTTGATTTTCTTCTCAAGGAGATCCATCCTCAACCAATTTTGATTTTCTTCTTAAGAAAATCCAGCCCTTTCTTGATTTCTTTCTCAAAGAAATCAGCATGAAATCTAGCACTTATTCTTCCTTGATTTTCTTCTCAAGAAAATCAGTACCTTCTCCTTTTCTTCTTCATATGCCCAACTCTTGGGCATATAAGAAGAAGCCACCAACTACTTGGAGCGTGCACATCAGATGCCCAACCACCTTGGGCATGTTAGATAGAGAAAGGAGGCATGAGAAATGGGGTGCCTCTAACATGGGCATGAAACTCTTTCATGGAAAATCTTAGATAGGGCGTCCCTTCTCATGGTGTGAAGAGCCCTCTCTCTTTTCTTTCTTACACGTGAAAAGCCTAAGGGCATTTAAACACAAAGAGGGGCCGTGAGATGAGGCTTAGGCATCAAGAAAAAAATCTAGGATTCCTCTTCTCAAGAGGTGTTAAGATCCTTCTCCAACTAGGACTTCTATTTTGGTGTGAAACCAATTTCAACGCAAGAAGTGGGCATCAAGTCTTGGAAATAATCGTTCTGCGAATGAAACTCTTCCATATGGGGTGCCTTCTTTTATTTTTTGCCATGAGAAAACAAGGTGTGCCAACTCTTAGGAAGAGTCCTTCTCAAAGTGGGCTCTTCCCTTTTTGGCGTGAAATAAAACAAGTGTGGAACAATATAGGGTGCCAATATAAGGAGAGGAGTTCTTCTACTTATTAATTATCTTTTTGATGATAGAGCCCCAACAGGCATGAACTTTGACTAAATCAAAATTCTTATCTCACAAGAAGTGGATTTGGACCAAATCAAAATCTTTATATCATAAGGAGTCTAATAGTATTTAGGTTTGATCATGTCAACTTTTTGATATGTTAAATTAAATCCAACCATCTGATTAGATACAATCTCTTTGTATGTGACCTCATAGATTCTATTCTATTTGGTAATAAGATATATTATGATCTCTATCAATAATATCATTAAAACTTCTTTCAATGGATTGAAATAATTTTAATTCATCCAATAAAAATTATTGACCATCAAAATAATTCTCATGGATCCCATAATCTATCAGTGACGTCAGCAGCATGTAGTGGCATTGTAGCAGAATGAAATGGATGAACCTCTAGATGCAGTTACTGTGTGATTCAGTCCTGCTATAGTGAATTTTGATAAGACAGAGGTTATAAAATTTCTCATCAAATCCCATCGTCTATCATGTGTCAAATTTATTCGACTCAAATTTCTGATGTGAAAACTATGAAAGCTCTTTTCACTATTCATGCTGCTCTGACCAAGGTCTTCTGAACTCGATCTTATAAATCACATAAGACTAATCTCTTATCTATCAAGGGCAATAAATTCCATTAAGATGCATATACTACTCTTATAATGAACCTACTGCAGTCAACATGCACCGCAAAGACCCATATGACTAGGAGACTAAGTGTATATATCGTTAAACTACAGCAATCTCATTATGAATAGTTGAAGTACTGAAGGTTAAAGGACTACTCACACTACTGTAGCATCGAGTAAGTTACTAACGAGTGAGTAGACATTTAAGTGACTTCTCATATTGATCACGTTCGGTATCCTTATTCTTTAACAATCATCTATACTCTCACTCTAGTGTCCTCACACCGTAGACTCGAGACTCTTCTATTCTAAAAAAAAAAAAATCTATGCACCAATCTATCCAGATCAATCACCATCCTCATGATAATCTATCGATCCAAAGTGATTTAAGAACTAAATACCAATGACATATGTCTCAAATTCTTAACTCTTGAGAATATGTTGTTGAAAATGTAGGTGATTTCATGTATGTATTTCAAAATTTTTAAATCAATTACAGCAAAAGTCAATTAGATTAATCAAATTAATTTAACATGCATATGATTTAATCATCAAATCAACCTACTCTAAGATCTATGATATGATGTTGCATATAAAATTTAAAAAATATTGAAGATAAAATCAACATGCATGCATGTGAGCAGTAGATCACATCTACTTCTAATCTAAGTTCAGAACTTGATACCTAAGCATAGGTCGACGATCACCGCTACTGAGAGACATTGTAGAGGGGGTCCTCGCTGGTTGCTTATAGCCGCACATACATCCGGTCTCTACAGAAAATCCACTCGAAGCCTCGATCTGATCAGTCTTCTCGGGAGTGCTAGCTCACGTAAAGATTTTCTTCTTGACTGATCTGGATTCTTTCTTTAAATTTCTAGAATCTATTCAGAGATTGAAGATGATCATCTAGAGGAGATAAAGAGGTAGAAGAAAGATGGAGAGAAAAATAATTTTTTTCTTATTTTTTCTCTCTTCCCAAATCCTGAGGATCAAAAAACTTAGAATTCAGATTTTTGCGCACACACCAAGAGAGAGGACTCTCCTCTTTATTTTTCATGCCATGAACTATATCCAAACTTTCCTTCACATGAAGACCTCTTTTCTTTCTCTCTTACATGTACAAAAGAAAAATAAAAATTTCTTTTTATAGACATGTAAGAAATAAGGGTGAAGAGTCTTAGAGATCATGGACTCTTACAAGATGTTGCCTCCCTTCACAATTCCACATCCCAAAACATATCAAAAAAATATGGGACACCTCTTTCCATATTTTTTTATAATAAATAAATTCTCTAGCTAATTTTTCACAAAAAATCTCTTCAAAATGTTAGACATATGAGGAGAAAAAAATAAGTTGGCATGGAGAGGTTGATTTGGATAAGAACAGATTCTCCTGATAAAGAATATTTTGAAATCTAATTTCATCTTTTTTTATCAAAACTAAATTAGATTTGAATGTGAGATAGAGAGGGAGAAGAATTCTTTGTTGTGAAAAAATTTCATGCAAAAACTATTTGTGCATGGAGATAGATGGCATGCAAAGTGGGTTGGCGCAAGGAAGAAGAGTTCTGTTCCAATAAGGACTCTTAATTTTCTTATTTGAATCCAAACTAAATTATATCTAGTTTAGCCTAAATAAAATATATGAAATCTAATATAATTAGATTCATAAATTATTAATCAAATTTTAATCAAATTAAAAATTGATTGAATCAAAGTCTTGATCAAATAAGAGACAATTCTTCCTTAGCGATTAGGTCATATCATAACCTAATTGAGTCAAACCTAATTGAATATAATTTAATTAGATTTTATTTAATCTTATTTGCTCAATCAAATTAAACTAATTAGTAATCTAATTACTAATTAATCTTTCATTAATTTACTAACACTTGATGAATTAATTTATTGTAACTTTTGCATAAGATTAATCATCAATCGAAAACGATTAAGTCCTTGAATGGTTCTCAATCGTTGATCAGCTACATGATCAGTCAGAAATTTCTTTTGAGTGTGATCCCATAGATTCGAACCTAAGCCGGTAGCATAGGAACAAGTTTCTGAACCATTCGATGTAACCATCTAGCAATGATGACCTGACATCCGGATAGATCGAATGAAGGTGAAGCAACATTTAAGAACCTATTGGCGTATGGTTACCATATAATTCATCCCTTTCACCCTAATGCTCAAGGACAATCTAGGATTTAACTGTCAATTCTAGATAAATCATCCACATTGTATTTTAATCTTTCAAATCTATCTCATAGATTATTCGAGCTCAGATTTTGCTAAATTGAAATACATTGATACATTAACTCCTACTAATTCGGAGGGGTCAATCCTATCTTGACTCACGCACTGACTTGACAAGTATTTGACTGTACCCAAAAATCTTTCATCACTGAATTATAAGTTCAATTAGTTTGGCACCAAAGTATAGTGAGTTGCTTGCAAGTCATCATAGTGATCTTAGGTTGGAGGGACACTTATACCTATACCCTTCGCGAGCTATCCTTGACAGCAGAGTACTCTGCAGTTGGTCATGTTTAGTGATGATGTACTTCTATATCTCACCTGCATGCCATACCAATATCTTCACACCATTTGGTTACGAGGACAACTAACGCATGTGGCACACAATGATCTATACTTGATATCACTATCGTCCTAGTAATAGCGTATCGTTTGGTCGCGAACCAGTTTAAGGATTACGTGATAAATCCTTTTTTATCGATCAAAGTAATCTTAAGAACTTAATCACAATATAGAAGCTTGTTAGAAGATGTAACTTTATGATAAAAAAGATCAAATAACTTTTATTATTTATCAATTCATATACAATTATAATTAGCACAATCATCAAACGATTGACTTTAGGACTCATTTCCCAACAACTCCCACTTAGACTAAAGCCAATCAATATAATATTATATACCTATCTTTGATTTATCATCTCAGAACTCCTAGATACCAAGGCTTTAGTAAATGGATTGGTCAAGTTTTTCTTTCCGTCGATCTTTGAAAGATTGACGTCACCTTAACAAATTTTTTGAATAAGATGATAGCGATGTAAAATACCTAGTAAGCTGATGAGACTTCGACTCCAAGGTATGAGCTATGACTCGATGCTGTACCATATAGTAGATCCATCATTGGAGGGTGTCACTCTTAGCTTGCCAGTGAACCTGTACAATCACATAGCTTCTTTGCAAGCATCGAATGCTGTAATATATTCTGCCTTGCAAATTGAATTGACTATATTTTTTTGCTTGAAACTTTTCTAGCAGATTGCTCTATTATTTAAGGTAAGGATGTATTTTGACATATTCTTACTATTATTATATCCAACTAAAAACTGGAGTCATACTCTAAAAGTTTTAAGTCAGATTCTCCATAATCGAGTCACCGATCTTTAATATTTCTCAAATACTTAAGGATGACCTTCCAGTGAATATCATCCGGATCTTACAGATATCCACTCACTATCCTAGTGAGTATACCATATTCGGTCTCATATATGGAGTACATGATAGAATAAATTCTAGTCATAAACATTCTATATATGTTGGATTGGAAAAACCCAAGTAGCTTCTTAGATCTATCTCTATAGATCTTCATCTCTAGGATGAGGGTGCCTTTTCTCAAGTCCTTTATGGAGAACTATGATAATAATGAAACCTTTATTCCCTATAATGTAAGGAATATTATTTTTAATTAAAAGAATTTCATTCACATACAAAATAAGAAATGCACTTACAGAATTATTAATCCATTTGTATTTGCAGAATTTTTCTTCGTTCTCAATGAAGTCATGCATTTTGATCACTTATCAAAATATATGTTCCAACTCTAAAATATTTAGCATTGCCACAGGAGAACATGTCTCATTATGGTTAATACCATAATGTTGACAATATCCTTAGGCAACCAGATGAGCTTTGTAGGTCTTCAGCTTTTCATCTGCACTCTCTGATCCTATTGAAGATCCACTTACACCCTATGGATTTTATCCCTTTGAGTGGATTAATGAGTGTCCATACACCATTGACCTTCATGGATTTTATTTCAAACTTTATGGCTCCAAGCCATTAATCAGAGTAGAATCTCTGTATGGCATCTATGTAGGTGATCAGATCCTTATTGTTCTCATCGAGTTCAACAGCAATCACATCCCAAAACTAAAAACTGAAGTATCTATCCGACGGATGCGGTACCATACTAGATTTCCTTAATAGTGCTTTTATAATAGGTTTCGAGTTTGATCTAATTAAATCTGATTCTATGGGTTCACTAGATTGTGTTGGTTCTTCTACCTATCAAACTTTATAAGTTCTACAGTAAAGACATCGGTACCTTCATCAAGGTACTTCTTTTCTCAAAGAAATATCAAACAACTCTTGTTCTTTAGTATGGTAGAAGTTATATCCTCTAGATTCTTTGAAATATTCTACAAAATAATATATATAGGATCGAGATCTAAGCTAATCGATTTGTAAATGCTTGACATAAACTTAACACTCCCAAACCTTAAGATAAGAAAGTATCGGCTTATGCCTAGTCCATATCTCGTATGGAATCCTTGTGACTGATTAGTTCAGAATCCAGTTCAGAATATGACAAGTAGTCTCAAGAGCATAACCTTAACAGGAGACTGGCAAACTTGTAAACCCCATTATGGATCAAACTATGCCTAACAAAGTTGATTTCAATAAGAGAGAATCCTATTTTCTTCTAGATATGTCAAAAACTCATCAAAAAAATATTCTCCTCCTTGGTCAGACCAAAGAGTTTCAATGCTCTTCTTAGTTTATTTCTCTACCTTATTAAAAAATTATTTAAATATTTTAAATAATTTAAATTTATGATAAATATATTCGTAAATCCAATACATCAGTATGTATCAGATTGAGAACATCATTGGCTCGTTCACCTTTTCCAGCAAATGGTGATTCGATCATCTTACTAAAAAGATAGGATTGACAGGTTGACAATGATTCACAATCATTGACTTTGAGAATTAACTCCTGTTGATCGTATTCTGGTGAAATGATCGAGTCTAAATTATCAAAGATAGGCATTTGTGACATAATCTACTTTAGGATGTTTGATTAATGTGTACATTATACTAACAGACTGTGACCTTTCGTAAATACTATTTCTTAGTTGTCCATATAATTTTGACATCATTCATAATGATATCAAAAAAATTATTAGACAATAGTGACAATCACTAAAATGATATTGTTAGAATTAAAAATAAGCTCAATGATTTCTAAAATCAAAATTAAAACATAACTTCCATCTTCAATATTCAGGAACTTCTTGCTGTTTTTCAACTTTTTACTAACCTGAAGTTGTTGCAACAATTTGCATGGACTTTCGATATCCGATATCTAGATAGTAGTGTCACAGATAGAGAAATCACAAGATGTTATAAATATCTTATCCAGCAATCTTTTACTAATTTTTCTTCTTTATCCTGTTCTGATCAAGTGACTCTACCAGACTAGGTTAATCTTAAACTCTTTGTTAGTTCGGGCTCATCAGCCCAAGCACGACTCTCTTGCACCTTCCTTTCCTTCAAAAATTGTTGCCCCACTGAAGATACATCTTCAAAAATGCAAAAGAACTCCTTCAACTTTTGAAAAATTTTCTCTCACTGAGCATTATCGAATTTACAACTAAATTCATGATTTTTCGTTGCTCTCAAAAATATCATATAGTGATATGATCATTTGGCCACTTCTAATAAATACCTTTAATCGCATCATGTGTGTTGGACATGAAAACTTCAGGTGCTGAATCTATAATCATATTTAGGATCCATTCGTACTCTAAAACTATTTAGAACTTCCGATACTATCTATCAAAGTTGAGTTCTATAAATAAATCACTATCAAATAGTGAATGAAGCAACGGACATCTAGCCATAACTGAAAAGAAAATACAAGACCTTTATGTTTATGAATTAATTAAGCCTAAAGACTTGGCCTTTAGTCTAAAGATTCTCTCACTATTTTATACGAATTGATAACCCTCTACCTTTAAACTGAGAAATTATCTTAATCCCTTAGTGGGTATTAGAATCCACACAGACTGCATATAGGCCCGAGGATGGCTCGATCAATCCATATGCACCTATAGATATGTTCTCAATCAATTATTTTTTAAAATAATTTTTAGTAATTAATTTTATCCCAGATTTTATTTTAGTAGGTGATGGGTCTCCACTGAAAGTCCCAATTAGGTCAAACCATTAACATGAACCTACTCAGTGATTCTAACTAATGAATGATCATGCTCGAGGATGGCTCGATCAATCCATCCATCATCAGATAGTACAACAGAGTCATCATATGATAAATGATAATTCTATCATTCTGAGAGAACACCGACGGATGGTGCCTATAATGTCAATCGAAAATAATAGATCCATTATCATTCACCTTAATGGGAGGCTATGATCTAGTTATCTTCATAACTAGCTCATTTTATGGACCTAATAATTTAGAAGATTTAAAAATTAGTTTAGAGAAGAGATGAGAAGAGATCAACCAGTAAACCACAATCCTCCCATTGACTTCACTAAGTCATTGAATTAGATTAGGATCATGCTAGTTGAAATGGCACCTAGATCAGTCACACTGATCAACCTTAATGACATGGGTTAACTCGAATTACTTAACGGTCTAATCAAGACAAAATTCATCAAATTGGTCAGATAAGTGAGATCGATGGGAGGGTCTGCTAAGCTTGCCTTAGACACCATCGAAATAGTCAGATAAATCACTCTCAATTAAAAACCATCAGTCAAAATGTTAAACTTATCTTAGACACCAATTGGTTAATTAGTTTCGATTTGACCAATCTAATGATTTGGATTCAACCACTGAGCCACAATCAAGATCTATTTGGTATAATCAAAGACATGGATTTGACCATCTATAACTATTGTATTAGAAAAACCTTAATTAACAATATTTGATTAGACTTAATCAATTTTTCTACATGATCAATTAATTTTTTGATTCTAATCTTAGGTCTAACCCAATTAAAAGGATCTAATTTGAGCTAACCCATACCTCAATATTTTATGCAATGTCATTAGATCTTAAATCATAATTTTAGATCTAATCGATTCTACATTTAATTTTTAATTAAGTTTCGGCATTAACATGGGTTTAGGTTTAGGTTTGAAACAATTTCAACCTTTTTGTTTTGTAAATAATTTATAATAAATATTATGCAAAGACTTTCTATTCTGAAACTAGATCGACTCAATCAACATTGAGCCAGCTACACAAGGAGACTGGGTCAACTCAGTTCAAAATTGGATCAACTCAGTGATTATGCGAGCACTTCTCAAAGAGTTTCAGATCTGAAAAAATCTTGCATAACACTAAAATAAAATCAATCATAAAGACCTTTTAGATGATATCTAAATTTTTTTATGAATCAAAATTTTATTTTTTCATGATTAAAATAATTTTAATCACATAGATTAGATATCTTACATTTCATACAACTTTGTATCATATACAACAAACCTAGAGTTTCAAGATCTAAGATTTTACAGAAAGGTAAGTTTTTTCTTTCGTATTTTTTTTCATAGAATTTAATTACATAGCACCCCTACACATCATAAGAGCACCCTATCGAATGAAAAGAGAGGATCTTTAAATCTTTTTTGCTCCTATCGGACAGTTTGGTGATCAATCCAATCTAAGTACTTGCTAATCGGATCATCTAATCTAATCACATATCACATATGCATAAATTTAGATCTAATCTAAATTACATCAGATCTGAGTATAACTTTAGATCATATCTAAATCAGATCATAAATATCACATGCATGATATAAAATCAGATTTTATCAAAGATCAGCACGAACTAGGACAACCTTTTCACTGTAAGGGATAAACCTTACAGCAAGATAATCTTATATCAGTTTGTATGATCCATCATTAATTAAATTTAGATCTAAATATCATATATCAGATCTAAATAAAATTAAATTTTAGATTTAATATGCAAATAAATCATGTCATAATAAACCTAGGCTCTGATACCACTGTTGAAAAATATAGGTGATTTCATGTATGTATTTTGAAAATTTTTTGAATAAATTATAGCGAAAGTCAATTAGATTAATCAAATTAATTTAACATGCATATAATCTAATCATCAAATTAATCTACTTTAACATCTATGACATGATATGCATATAAAATTTGAAAAATACTGAAGATAAAATCAGCATGCATACATATGAGCAGTAGATCACATCTACTTCTAATCTAAGTTCAAAACTCGATACTTGAGCATGGGTTGATGATCATCGCTACTGAGAGATATGGTAAAGGAGGTTCTCGTTAGTTGTTCATAGCTGTACATGCATCTGGCTTCTATGAAAAATCTATTTGAAGCCTCGATCTGATTGATCTTCTCGGGAGTGCTAGCTCACGTGAAGATCTTCTTTTTGACTGATCTGGATCCTTTCTTCAAATCTCTAAAACTTTATCAGAGATTGAAGGTGATCATCTAGAGGAGAAAAAGAGATAGAAGAAAGATAGAGAGAAAAATAATTTTTTTCTTTTTTTTTCTCTCTTCCCAAACTCTGAGGATCAAAAAATCTAGAATTCAGATTTTTGCGCACACACCAAGAGAGTGGACTCTCCTCTCTATTTTTCACATCATAAACCATGTCCAAACTTTCCTTCACATGAAGATCTCTCTTTCTTCTCTCTTACACACACAAAAGAAAAATAAAAATGGTATGTAAGAAATAAGGATGAAGAGTCCTAGAGATCATGGACTCTTACAAGATGTCACCTCCTTTCACAATTCTATATCCCAAAACATATCAAAAAAATATGGAACACCTTTTTCCATATTTTTTTATAATAAATCATTCTCTATCTAATTTCTTACAAAAAATCTCCTCAAAATATTGCACATATAAGGAGAAAAAAATAAGTTGGCATGGAGAGATTGATTTGGATAAGAACAGATTCTCTTGATAAGGAATATTTTAAAATCTAATTTTGAAACCTTTCTTTTATCAAAACTAGATTAGATTTGGATATGAGATAGAGAGGGAGAAGAACTCTTTGACATGAATAAATCTCATACAAAAACTATTTGTGCGTGGAGATAGATGGTGTGCAAAGTGGGTTGGCGCAAGGGAGAAGAGTCCTATTCCAATAAGGACTCTTAATTTTCTTATTTGAATCCAAACCAAATTACATCTGGTTTAGTTAAAATAAAATATATAAAATCCAACCTAATTAGGTTCATAAATTTTTAATCAAATTTTAATCAAATTAAGAATTGATTAAACTATAGTTTTGATCAAATCAGAGATAATTCTCCCTTAGAGATTAGGTCATCTCATAACCTAATCGAGTCAAACCTAATTGAATCTAATTCAATTAGATTTTATTTAATTCTCTTTACTCAATCAAATTGAGTTAATCAATAATTTAATTATTAATTAATCTTTTATTAATTCATTAACACTTGGTGAATTAATTTATTACAACTTTTGCATAAGGTTAATCATCAATCGAATTAACGATTAAGCCCTTGAACGATTCTCAATCGTTGATCAGCTACATGATCAGTCAGAAATTTTTTTTGAGTGTGACCCCATAGGTTTGAACCTAAGTCGTAGTATAGGAATAATTTTTTGAACCAATCGATGTAACTATCTAGCAATGATAACCCGACGTCCGGATAGATCGAATGAAGACGAAGCAACATTCAAGAATCTAGTGACGTATGGTTACCGTATAATTCATCCCTTTGACCCTAATGCTTGAGGATAACCTAAGATTTAACTGTCAATCCTAGATAAGTCATCCACATTGTATTTCAATCTTTCAAATTCATCTCATAGATTATCCGAGCTCAGATTTTGCTAAATTGAAATACATTGATACATTAACTCCTATTAATTTGGAGGGGTCAATCCCATCTTGACTCATGCACCGACTTGATAAGTACTTGACTGTATCTAAAAATCTTCTATTATTGAATTCTAAATTCAGTTAGTCTGGTATTAAATTATAGTGAGTTGCTTGCAAGTCACCGTGGTGATCTCAGGTCAGAGGGATATTTATACTCATACCCTTCGCGAGCTATCTTTGACAGCAGAGTGCTCCGTAGTTGGTTACGTTCAGTGATGATGTACTCCTACATCTCATCTACGTGCCATATCAGTGTCTCTACATTATTTGGTGATGAGGACAACCAACACATATGGCACACAATGACCTACACTTGATATCGCTATCGTCCTACTAATAGCATATTGTTTGGTCGTGAACCAGTTTAAGGATTGCACGATAAATCCTCTTTTATCGTTCAAAGTAATCCTAAAGACTTAATCACAATATAGGAGTTTGTTAGAAGATGTAACCTTATAATGAAAAAGATCAAATAATTTTTATTATTTATCAATTCATATATAATTATAATTAGTACAATCATCAAATGATTAGCTTTAGAACATATTTTTCAATATATATATCATCATTTTATTAATTTTTTGGATGATTCATGGATACATATATAATATGAATGGAATAAATAATCCTATAATAGAAATATCAAATACAAAATTATGTTCTAGAATAGATTTATGTGTCAGTTTGATTGGCTTCTAGGATATACATCTAACAATCTTTCACTTGCATTAAAGTCAATCAACCATATACCTAAGCCCCATCTTCTCAAGATATGCTACTTAGTCAGTGGGTCTGTGACACTATTCATAGAGACTACTCTCTGCATCTCAATGTAGCTCGTCGTGAATAATATGAAATCATCGCTCTATGTGCTAGGATTTCTGGTGAGATCTGGGCTCCTTAGCTAGAGCTATGACACCATCATTATCACGGTATAGTGTTATGGCATCTAATGACATGACATCGAGTCCCGCAACAAACCTCTTGAGCCAGAAGACTTTCTTAGTAGTCTTTCAAGTGGTGATATACTCAGCTTTCATGGTGAATCAGTTGTTTGGAACTCTTTCAATCACCGAAACTCTATTGCATAAGGAAACACATCCTGATGTAGACTCTCTATCATGAACATTAGACATGAAGTCTGAATCTGTGAATCTTTTTACTCTCAATTTTGATCATCTTCCCAAGACCAAGAATATATCCTAAGTCCTTCTCAAGTATCTAAGAATGTTCTTCACAGCTATTTGGTAGTCATCACCTAAATTTGATCGATATCCGCTCGTGACACTCACAGTAAGGATTATATCCGGTCATGTACACAGCATGGTATATATGAGGTTCTCTATAGCTGAAGCATAAGGGATCTTGCTCATGCACTGAATCTCTTTAAATATGTTGAGGCACATCTTTTTGAGAGATCAATCCTATGCCTAAGGGGTAGCAATCTCTTAAAGTTTCCATGCTGAACCTCTTCAGCATCTCCTTTATGTACATCTTCTATGAAAAATCTTAGCATCCTTTAGATCTATCTCATAGATCTTTATTCCCAAGATATAGGATGCCTTCTTTAAGGTCTTTCATGAAAAATTTCTTAGATAACCAAACATTAACCGAGGTCAGCATGGGAACATCATTCTCAATATAGAGATGTCATCCACGTACAATACGAGAAATGTGACAGCACTCCCACTGATCTTCTTACAAATATATGGCTCCTTCTCGTTCTTGATGAAATCAAATGATTAGATCACATCTTTAAAATGAGTATTTCAACTTCGAGATGCTTGCTTCAGTCTTTTGCTGCTTGCATACTTTGTGACTTTTATCACTGAAAGTAAAATCCTGAAAGTTGCTCCATGTAGATATTTTCTTTAAGATATCTATTCAAGAAGACAGTTTTCACATCCATCTACTAGATCTCATCATGATTTGCTACAATAGCAAGCAGTATTTAGATGGACTTTAGCATAATCATAGACAAAAAAGTCTCATAATAGTCAATTCTTTCTCAATGATCATAACCTTCCGTCATAAGTCTTGCTTTATAGGTCTCTACCTATCCATATGAACATACCTTTCTTTTGTAGATCCATTTGCATCTAATAGGTACTATACCTGCTGGTGGATCCACTAAGGTCTAAACTTGATTGGAATACATGAGTCAACTTTTGACTTCATTACTTCTAGCCTTTTCTTGAAGTCGATGTCTGACATCACCTTATTGTAGGTTTTGGGATCTTCTACATGCTCCTTATATCCTATGAGGAATATTTTTTTTATATCCTCTATCAGAAAATCTAAGTATCTTTCAGTAGGATAGGAGATTCTACTTGATCTACAAAGTAGAAGAGGAAGTGCATGTATTAGCTCATGATGAATAGGTTCTGAAGGTTCTGTGACTCGTTGCTCTTCAGAGACTCTCTCTTTGAGTTCAATTTTTCTCCCACTACTTCTATCTTCGATAAACTATTTTTTCAAAAAAATAGTATATCAGCTCACAACTACATTATGATCCTCGAAGAAGTAAAAGTAGTATCTCATAGACTCTCTAGAATATCCAATAAAATAAGCCTTACATGGACCTAGCCTCCGTCTTGTCCACTTATAGTCGCTTGACATAGGCTGGATATCCCCAAATCCTGATATGACCAAGACTCGGTTTCTTACTATTCCACATCTCATACAGCATGATAAGAATAGATTTAAAAAAATCCTATTCAATAGGTAAATAAAAGTAAGCAATGCATGTCCCTAAAGAAATAAAAAAAATCAGTAAAGCTCATCATAGATCGAACTATATCTAATCGGATTTTCGATTCCTCCACTTCGACACCTTGTTCAGTTAAGGTATTCTTGAAGGAGTCTATTGTGAGACTATGCCCTTTTTTTTGATCTGATTGAAAAATCTTAAAAAAATTTTTTATTAGCTTCTTTATTTCATATTTAAATTTTTTAAATTTTTTAAAGACTTCAGATTTATGTCTCTCACATATCCATACTGTGAATAATCATCGGTAAAGGCAATAAAGCAAAGGTATCCATCCCTGACCTGCACATTGAATGGGCTACACACATCAGTGTGCACTAAGGCAAGGATCTCAATAATCCTCTCCTCTTGTCTTACAAAAGTTAGTTTGGCTATTTTTCCTTGAAGACTGGATTCGTAAAACTAGATAAGACATATGAGCAAGAAGCTTATCTTTCTCTAATCTGTTTATTCTATCCTCTCGAACATAACCAAGCTTGAGGTACCACATATACTTTAGGTCCACCTCAATTTTAGATCTCTCAGATCCTATGGTATTCACTATGAGCAGATCTGACATACCTTCCAAAGGCATGTCCTTATTCTTCAGGAACTCCAAGTATACAAGACAGTTCCCTATCCAGTGGCCGTTACAGTGGACACACTTTCCTTTGCCAGTGACCTTTCGTTTCTTCATGGACTTTTCTTTTTCTAATTAGACTTTCTATTGGTAGAAGTAGCCTGCTCCACAATGAGAACTGTGCACCTTAAATCCTTCAAGGCCTCTTTAGCAGTTACCAATCTTGGTGCAATCAATTTTATTCATATGATAGTTTACTATAAACTGTCCATACGAATCAAGAAGGGATTACAGGATCGAATCTACTTGTAATTCCCTATGCATCTCATGCTAAGCTTCTCAAGCTCCTCTAAGCACTTGATCATTGTCAAATAATGACTATGGACAGACTACCCAATGATCAACCATCAGATGGTTTGGTAACACGGGAATATCCTGGTTAAGAGCTTAGCTTAACTTTTTGAAACTTAAAACTATTTTAGATTCGTGAGCCCATCTTTATAATTAGTTTTGGTTTGTAGTCAGTTTCAAATATGTGGGTTAGGGGGTTAGAAGCTGATATTTTATTCTTGCAGAGAGTAAAGATTCTAGTTAAATTTCTATATTTGATTTGAAATATTTATTTTAAGATTTCTATTAAAAATAAATATGTCTCCCACTATTTCTTCGAATCCCTCAGATAAAAATATGAAAATTCTTTGTGACTAGGATTTCTAGTGGATACCGTGGTTCCACCAATTTAAATATCGCATCATCCGATAGTTATTGACGATATGTAAATTAATAAGTGGATAACTTTTATTTAATACTTCTCAAGCAAGTTGTAACTATTTTTGGTCTCTAAGTCATGTAGGCCTCACCTGACAGTTATTGATCTCATTTTTTAGTTAAGTTAGATCCACCATTCAATGCATAGCCAAAGCCATCATTGGGTCCCTTACATGATAGTTATTGGGCCCAACTCTATTTTTGTTAGTTGAGTGCCCTAGAAGCCAATTGTTGGCTATTATTGGCTGACATATTTTATAATTTCAGGACTTAATTTTATACTTGTAATATTTTATTATTCATAAAGAGTATTTTTATTTTTAATCATGTTTATGTGTCCATTATTTGTCTTACAAATTAATAAAGATGATTTTTATATATTTTCAAGGTGGTGAGAATTTGAGACATACATTAATTAGTGGTTAGTTTTTAAATGATCCCGATCGAAAGATCATCATGGAGGATAATGATCAATCTATTTAAAGATCGGTGCATGGATTACCTTCCTTCTGGGTAGATGAGTCTCAAGTCTGTAGTGTAAAGACACTGGGATGAGAGTGTAGGTGGTTGTTAGAGAACAACTTATACTGAGCATGATCAACATGAGAAACCACTTGAATGTCTACTCACTCATCAGTGGTTGTCTCAATACTGTAGTGGTGTGAGTGGTTCTTTGACCTATAGTGTCATCAATTATCGCAGCGAGGTTACTGAGTTTGACTACATATTCTCTTGATCCCTAGCCATTTGGATCTTTGCTATATATATTGATTATAGTAGGTTTAGGTTCGCTGTTAGGAGTATGATGCACCTAGATATAATCTATCGATCTTAATAGAAAAAGAGAAGTCCTATGTGATTTGTGAGATTGAGTTCAGAAAGTCTTTGACCAAAGTAAGTGTAAATACCAAAAAAAAATTTTCACGAGATTCACAAGTGAACTCGAATTGAGCCAATCTAGTATATGACTGACGATGGGATCTGATGAGTTCTCCATGATCTTCATCAAGTCGGGACTCACGATAGAAGGTCTGAATCACACGATAACTGCATCTAGGGTTCAAACTTTTATTCTATTGGATTATCACTATATACTGCTAGGTATCACTATTGGAAAATATGTCCTAAAAAGCCAATCGTCAAGCTGTTGACGGTTGAGCAACCAAGTATTGTAATTGATTTGTTAATAAATAAAATATATTTGGTATTTTCATCATAAGCTTTCATCTTCTAATGAACTCCGTTGTTATGATGAAGTCCTTCAGACTATTTAGATTCGATAAAGAGAGGATTTATCGATTAGTCCTTAAAACAGTTCACGACCAAATGATAGGCTGTTAATAAGGATGACAGCTTCTATCGAGCATAGGTCGCTGTAGGCCATATGGGTTGGTTGTCCTCTTAACCAAAGAGTGTGGAGATACTGGTATGGCATATAGGTGAGATGTACTGATACATCATCATTGAATGTGACCAACTCCAGAGTATTCTGCTGTCGAAATGTCTCTGAAGGGATATAGGTATAAGTGTCCCTTAGACTTGAGATCGCCTCAGTGACTTGCAAGCAACTCACTGTGCTTTGGTACTGGACTAACTGAATTTCTAATTCAGAGATGGAAGGCTTCTAGGCACAGTCAAGTACTTACGAAGTCAGAGTGTGATCGAGATGGGATTGACCACTCCAAGAGTTGGAGAAGAATGAGTCGCTGTATTTCAATTTAGCAAAACCTTGGCCAGGGTAATCCATCAGATGGATTTGATATTTTGAAATACAATGTGACAACCTGATCAGAGTTGACAGTTGAACTCTGGAGTATCCTATGATCATTTTGGTCAAGGGGATGAATTATATGAAAACTATATCTACATGGGTTCTAAGGATGTTGTTCTACTCATTCGACCTATCCGATCGTCGGGTACCATTGCTAGATGGTCACTTTGATTGGTACAGAAATTTATTCCTGTGCTACCGACTTAGGTTCGGACCTATGAGGTCACACACATTAGAGTTCATGATCCGATCGGATGGTTGATCAATGATTAAGAATCGTTCTAGGGTTAAATGATCAATACGATTGATATTTAACCCAGTGCAAGTGTTGCAGGAGGATCGATTAGAAATTCGATTGCTAATTGGCTTAATTTAATTAAGCCAATGGGCTGAGATTAAGTCTAATTAAATATGATTTAATTAGATTTAGTTTGTACTTGATTGGATCAAGTCCAATTGGTTTATTGGATAAGCCAGGTGCAAGAAAAAACTAGTCCTAGTTCAACTAGGACTTGGGTCAATCAAATTTCTAATTTGATTAAAAAATTAAATCAGATTTAAATCTAATTTAATCTAATTAAATTAGATTCTTAATTAGGTTAAGACCTATTTTAATTAGGTTGATCTAATTTTGGTTTGATTTGGTTTGAGAAACCAAATTAAAACAAGTCATAAGATAGAATCCTAGTAAGACTAGGATTCCACCTTGCACCACATAAGCCTTCCCCACGCCCTCTCTCTCATTCAACGCCAATCTTCTCTTATTTTGTGCAACAAAAGCCCTCTTCCAGGTTTCTCCCACGTTCACAAAAGGTCTCCTCTCTTCTTTCTTACATGGAAGGTGGTTTGGATCAAATAAAAAAAGAATAAGTTTGGATTTCGAATTCTATGAGATAGAGTTTTAGAAATCCAAAACTCTTTCAATTTTGCACCGAATCTATCCAAATTTTTTTTAGAATTTTTATGATTTTAGGGTACATATTATGCACCATTTTCTAGTGATCCATGTACAAAAATAAGGAGGAGGTGCTCAAGAGTTGGGCGCCCCTTAACTTGCCATGTTTGGATAAGCCTTGACTAGGTATTTGACCTAGACAAGGACTCTATCATATCTCTCTATATAAAATGAGTTTCTTTATAAAATTTTTGGAGAAGATAGAGATTTAGGAGACCGTTGAGCCATCCAAAAATTAGAGAGAAAGACCTTTGGGTCGTGGAGATATAAAAGATACAAGTTAGGGTGTCTAGAGAGAGAAACGAGAAGAAGAAGAGGGTCTTCTTCTAGGATTGTTTGTTTTCATATCTTTCCTCCCTCCATCTTGCATTTCTTGAGAGCATCTCAGATCTGAAACTCTTCCTTCTACTTTCTATCTTTAGAAGAGTCCAAATCAAGAAGAAGGAGGCACCTGATCAACCATCAAAGAAGGATCAGCGTAGTACTAGCATACTGTGCTGATTTCCTGAAGCAGGACTTCTGATCGAGATTCGTGGGCTCGTGTGGATGACTCCTAAAGGCCGGATGCATGTGCGGCTTGCAACATCATCCTCAAGCCCGGATCAATGAGGTTAGAATGTCTAACTTGCAAGGTAATAGATCTGATCTGTTGTTTAATACATACATTAGATATAGTATAGAAACATGTTGATATGATCAACATATAGTTCATGCTATATTTATATATTTTAATTTTTAATTTAATACTATATAATAATCATGTAATAGAATCTTAGATCTAAGGATTCTCTGATTTTATAAAATAATTTTGATTTATTTTAGTCTTCTGCTGTATGATCTTGAAAAAGTTTCAAGATCTAACCCTGAAATCCTAGATCTGGTTCCTACAATCATTGATGGATTATGGGACTCATCAGACGTCGTCTTGATGATCGATGACCCTCGAAGGGTAGAGTTGAAATTGTTTCAACCCATCGAAAGGAGTTTTGACGATATTGTGATGGAGATCATAATATATCTCACTACTAGATAGAATAGAACTTTGTGGAAAAATTCAGTGCAGGAATAAAATGATAATTTTAAAACTTTTTTAAAATTATAATTTTATAGCGAAAAAATATTAATTAATCTAATTAATTAATATAAATTTATCCTATACTAAGATCTAAATAAGATATATAGCATGCATGTATTTAAATTTGAAATTCAAATTCGAACAGTAAACACTTTACTGTAATGTGTTCAGAACATAATATCTTTGTGCGGGTAGTAGATCACCGTAATCTAATCACCGTCGGAAGAGTCTGATCATTGCGATGCAGCCACATAGTGTGTCTGGCCTCTGTGGATCATCCACACGAAGCTTTCGATCTGATCGACTCCTCACGAGTGCTAGCTCGTTGTAGAGCCCTTTTGACGGCCGATGCTAATCGAACTCCTTCGATCGATGTCTGTCAATTCTTCAAATATTCTGGATCATCAACAGACGTACTTAAGAGGATGTTGAAGATCTTCTTAAAATTTGTGGGCTCACGACACTCGTAGCTCACCTTCTCACTTCCCGAACCCCAGGCTAAAACTCTAGGGAACTCACCGAAAACCTTGCACCCACTTTTCTTTCTTTTCTTTCTTTTTCTCTTGAAGGATATGGACTTCCTTCTCACGGATAAGATTTCTCACACCCCAGAATTTTTCTCCAAAATTTTCTTTTTATCTTCCACGCCCCATTCTTCTCCTCCTTTTATAACAACGTCAAACGTCTTATCCAAAAGAAAGGATAAAGATGAGTAATTGCACATTTGAATTCAAATCAAATTTTGAATTCAAATGGATACCAACTCATCCCTTATCCACTAAAGGCATGAGGCATGGCTTAAATTATGCATAGAGTAATTTCATGAGAAATCTTTTCTCATGTAATAAATGGGACGTAAAAAAAGGGATAATGTGCAAAGATTGATTGCCCATTCAAATTCAAACTTTATTTTGAATTTGAATGGCCAACCAATCATCCTTATCCATTCATATGGCACATTAAAGTGGGGCGTGGAGAGGGCTTGGCGTGAGAAAAAAATTCATGAGAAGTTCCTTCTCATGAATTCAAATGGGTGCAATGGAAGTGAGGTGGCGCATGGAGATTGGGTCAAGGTGGTTTAATTATTTAAACCAACCTAATTGAACCAAATAAGTTAGGTCCAATTAGATTAATTTAAACCCAACTAAATTAGATTTAATTAGGCTCAATAAAATCCTAATCAAATCAAGAATTGACTAAGTCCAACCCCCGATCAAATCAGAGACCAAACCATCTTGACGATTAGGTCAACTCTTAACCTAATCGGGTCAAACCCAACTGAATCCAATTCAATTGAGCTTGATCCAAAAATAATTACTCAATCAAATTGAGTTAATTAGTGATCAAATCACTAATTAAACCTCTCATAAATATTGAGTCCAAATTCGATGGGCAATCGAGCATCAGAATTCATCGATATGTAATCCTGATCGAAAAGTCCCAACCAGTGGGACTCTTGACCCCGGTACCCATAATGTGTGGAACTCATGATCATAGAATCTTGATTCTTGATCACTGAGTCTCAAATATGTAGGATTCTACATCAGCCATCAGATCAGATAGGAATCTCTAATGTGTGTGACCCCGCAGGTTCGAAACTAAGCCGGTAGCACAGGAACCAATTTCTGTGCTAATCGAAGTGACCATCTAGCAATGGTACCTGACGTCCGGATAGGTCGAATAGTCACAATCGCAATACTCAGAACCTACATGAATATGGTACTGTATAATTCATCCTTTTGACCCCTATGTTTAGGATGACTCAGGGTTAAACTGTCAACCCTGATCAGATTATCCGAATTGTGCTCAACTCAAACAGTCCTGTGACTCCTCACAAGGACTACCCTGGTCAAGATTTTGTTAAATTGAAACACGACTGTACACAGCTCCTAAACTGAAGTGGTGAATCCCATCTTGACACATGCACCGACAAGTCAAGTACTTGACTACACCCAGCAGCCTTCTGTCACTGAATTAGAAATTCAGGTAGTCCAGTGCCTAGGTGCAGTGAGTTGCTTGCAAGTCACCGTGATGGTCTCAGGTCGGAGGGACATTTATACCCATATTCCATCGGAGCAAATCTTGACAGCAGAAATATCTCTGGAGTCGATCACATTCAGTACAGATGTACCCTTACATCTCACCTGTATGCCATACCAGTGTCTCCACACTCATTGGTTAAGAGGACAACCAACCTATATGGCACACAATGACCTATGCTTGATAAATATTGTCATCCTTGGTAACAACGTATCATTTGGTCGTGAACAGATTTAAGGACTAAACGACAAATCCTCCTTTGTCGAGTCTAAATAGTCCTAAGGACTTCACTACAACATAGGAGTTCATTAGAAGATGAAATATTTTGTGATGAAAAATACCAAAATAAGTTTTATTAGTTTATAATTCATGTATAAATATAAAAATGAGCACAACCGTCAACAGGCTGACGATTGGCTTTGGGACACTATTCCCAACAAACTTAAGAGTTACACATTAAGAAATTTAATCTTGAATTATCTGATTGGACTTATGAAGTTCTAATTGGATTAGAATTTATTAGAATCTTATTGGATTTAAGAAAACCATGCTAGCATATGGTTAAACCTAATATTTCTCTGAACTTGAATTCCTTATTAGATATGGATTGGATCAAGTCTATCGCCTTGAACCTTAACTAGATCCATTTTGATTTAGATTTAGTGAGGCACCTATTTGAGAGTCCAAAAGAATTGGATTAAGTCAATGAGTTAGTGAACTAATTGCTTCATTTTCTCCCTTGTAATTTCCTTATGTGGCATGGAGTTATTGGAAAGAAGAGAGGAGGTGCAAGCCTCCCCTTTTTGGAAAGTCCAAGGGGTGCAATCCCTTGGAGTGGGTGTGAGAAAGAGAGAGGGGCCCACCCCCTTTTTTGCCTTGGCATGGAAGGAGAGAGAGAGGGGCTACGCCCCCTCTCTTATGTGCAAAAACCCTAGCGGGGTGCCAACTCTACTTGCCCCTTTTTGATGAGGGTGCCCACTCAACTTGCCTTTTTTGATGTGGGGTGCCCCATCTACTTGCCAAAAGAGATGAAGATCTTTCCAATTGGATCTAGTTTTTATGAAAAAAATTAAATTAAAAAGATAAAAAATTTTATGAGATAAGGATTAATCTTTTTAGATTGATTGGAGATTAATTTAGAATCAAGAAAAGATCTATATAAGAGACGGTCTCCTAGGGTTTTAAAATTAATTGAAGTGAGAAATTAGATTACCTCCCTCTCTCCATCTCCATGCCATCTCCTCTTCCTCCTCTCTTTCCAACACCCAAGGGTTGGGCGTTCCATCTTCCCACACACGTCTGAGTTGAGGGTGATTCTTCTACAGCAAGGAATAGGGAGAAAGGCTGCAGTTTAAGCATTGAGATCGTGGTCAAAGATCAAGGGTTGATCAAAAGTTCAAAAGAATGAGATTCATCTTAGAGAAAATAGATCTATAATGAGAAAAAAAGTTCAAGATTGATCTCGATAGATACCTGTAAAGGCTGGATACGTGTGCGGCTCAGAAACTTTCAGATTTAGGATTATCGGTTGTGGTGTATTTTAACCTATGCAAGGTATTGAGATTTGATCTCAATTTTTATTTTAATTTTTAAATTATATACATATCTTTAATCCAGAGCTTGGGTAGATGTAGATTAGATCTATTATATGTGAGGTTAAAGGGTTTAACCTAGATCGTTTCTGCTGCTATTTCAAAAAGATTTTGAAATCTATGCATTCAACCCTATTCGATTTTCTATCAATGATATCAGAGCAAATGATTTTTAAGATATATATAATCTGATTTTTAGTCTAGATCTAAAAGTTTGAATTGTTTAAAATTGATCTTGTACTAGTATAAGATTGTTCTGATATAGAGTTAACCCTCTATATTGAAAAGATTATCCTAGCACAAGATTGATCGATTTTAAAAATTAGTTTTGAAATATTTAGATCAATCTTTTAGACTTGAAAATAGATATATATGATATATCTTTATTCATATTAGATCTAAAATTAGAATGATTAAAAATTTGCATCGAACTGGTATAAGGTTATCCTGATATAGGATTTACCCCCTATATTGAAAAGATTATCCTTGTTTGATATGAATCGATTTTTTTTTTTGAAAGATATTTTAATTATTATTTTAGATCTGATTTTACATATATTTGATATGTATAATTTTTATTTTAGATATATAATTTAATATATATATGATATATGTTTATACTTTAGATCTAAAACTTCATATATGTGATATATAGCATTAGGTTTAGATCTGAAACTGTTTCAAGATCATAAGCCACTAATGCATGCAATGAAATATAATCTAAATTTTTTTTTAGAATCTAAAAATTATGTTATTGCATGTGGGTATGGGTTGAACAAGTAAGATCTAGTGATCAAACTATAATTAGGTTCAATTAATTAGATCAGGCTAGAACCCATTGTCGATTTTGAGTAGTTGATTGAATTTAATCAATTATTGGTTAGGATTAGGTAAAAGGGGCTCAAAATTGAGTTTAGTTGTAGTTGGCCGTATTGATTCATATTTTGATGTGAATTAATTGACTCAAGAACAAATTTAGCTCAGTAGTTTGGGCTCAGATCAATAGGTTAACCTGATCGATTCTAATCGATCAATTTGGTGTCTAAGATAAATATCTAGATGGTGGTTATTTAATTGATTCTATTATCTGATCTAGCTAATTCGTTGGTGTCTAAGAAAAGCAAAGGGGGGACCTCCACTCATCTTAACTTACCTAACCATTTTGAGAGATTAAGTTTTGAATTAGGTTACTTGTTGATTCGAGTTCACTCATGTCGACTAGGTAGGTCAGATATGTGAATGTGCTAACCTGAACTTGATCAGTCAGATATCAAATCTGATGACTTAGAAGAAACTTAAACCTAAATCTTCTCACTAAATATTAAGTCTAGCGGTCTTCCACTGTTGTAGAGATGCGGGTGCCTTCCTGATGTTGATCGTTCTTGGCTGCTTACAGTGGTTCGATTGTATCAAAAAGGTATAACCACTCTATTGGCATTAGATACCCCAGGATAGAGATAGAGTTGGGTCCAATAATGTTAGGTGAGGGATCTAATGACGGCTTTGCATCCATTGGTGAATTGTGGGTTTGACTTAACTAAGAAATGTGTCAATAACTGTAAGGTGAGGCCACAGGATTTAGAGATCGAACTTACTGTATCTTGCTTAATGAAGCAATGGACAAGATGTTATCCACTCATTGATCTGTGCTCACCAATAATTGTTAGAGGAGGTGTGTATAGATCAGTAGGAGCGCAGTACCCACTAGAAATCAATCACACATAGGTTTTCATTTCTCTACTTGAGGGGAGATTCGAGAAAATAGTGAGGACCTTGTTTGATTTTAAAAGTTCCTAGAATAAATATTTAACAAGTATAAATATCTAAATAGAAACTATTCTCTCTACAGATAACTATGTCGAATACCCACCCTTTAACTCGTATCCTTGACACAAATAGGTTGATCGGGACAAACTACAAAAACTAACTCCAAAATTTGAGAATCGTTCTCAGTTTCAAAAAGTTGACTCATGTTCTAGACTAGGATGCATCTGTGTTACCAGCTCGTCCATCCTCTGATCAACAAGCCACACTTAAGAAGTGGATAGATGAGAATAATAAGGTGAAGTGCTACATTTTAGCATCCATATCCAATGATCTTCAGCACCAGCATGAAGACATGAGGACTACTAAGGAGATGCTAACTCACTTGCAAGAGTTGTATGGTGAGCAGAGTCGCACAGCTCATTTTGAAGTCTATCGGAGACTATTCAAAGTAAAAATACATGATGAATAGTCTATCAATGATCATTATTTGACAATAATTAAGGATATTGAAGAGCTTCAAAAGCTCAGAATGAACATAGATAAGGAATTATAGGTGGATTTCATCCTCCAGTCTCTTCTTGACTCATATGGATAGTTCATTATGAACTACCATATGAATAAAATTGATAGCACTTTATCCGAATTGCTGAACATGTTTGTGATAGATGAGGACACCTTGAAAAGTAAGGGGTACGGTTCTGACTGTGGAGCGGACTTCCTCTAAGAGAAAGTCTTCTCTCAAGAAAAAGAAGAAATCTATGAAGAAGTAAAAGAATGAGGCCAATCTTAAGAAGTAAGTTTCGAAGAAGGCTGATGATAAGGAAAAGTGTTTCCATTATAATGTCAAAGGCCATAGGAGAAGAAACTATTTGGTCTACCTGACGACTATGAAGAACAGAAGAAGGATGGGCCTTCTGAAGGTATATTTGATTTGCTCATAATAGAATCTAATCTAACAATTTCCTCTTCTTCTAGTTAGATTCTAGATTCTGGTTCAAGTGCTCATTTGTGTACTTTTATGTAGAGTTTTGAAGAAGTTAGAGAACTGAGAAAAAATGAGATCACTCTCTGGATCGATAATGGAGCAAGAGTTGCTACTGTGGCCGTCGAACCTATCCTCTGTGACTACCGTTAGGATAAGATTATTATTAAAAGATTGCTATTATATATTTGTAGCTAGTAGGAATTTAATTTCCATATCTATGCTGTCATGGATAACTATAATTTTCATTTCAATAAAGATATGTATGCAATTTATTTTGAAAATAAAATTGTTGCACGTGCTTTCTTGATTGATGGTCTTTATCATTTGCATATAGATGCGAGTGTTAATATTAATGAGCAAACTGTGAATGTCATAGGGTCTAAGAGACTTAGAGATAAAATTAGCTAAAAATATTTATGACACCTTAGGCTTGGCCATATAGGAGAGGACAGACTCAACAAACTGGAGAAAGATGGCCTTCTCGGGCCATTGACTTTCGAGTCTTATCCAGTTTGTTAGTTCTATCTTCAAGAAAAAATAGCCAAGCTATCCTTTATGGGATAAGGAGAAAGAGCCATTGAGATATTAGTCCTGGTATATACTGACGTGTATGGTCCATTCGATATACAAGCTAGGAATGGCTATGTCAACTTCATAACTTTTACTGATTATTATTCACGATATGATTTTGTATATTTGATGCATCGAAAGTCTGAAGCCTTTGAAAAGTTCATTGAGTTCAGATATAAAGTAGAAAAACAAATAAAAAAATCCATAAAGGTTCTTCAATCAAATCGAAGAGGAGAATATCTTAGCGAAGAATTTCGGACCTATCTCAAGGATAATAGAATAGTCTCACCATGGACACCTCCAGGGATACCTCAGCTCAATAGCATATCCAAAAGAAGGAATCGGATCCTATTAGATATGGTCCGATTTATGATAAGCTTCACAAATCTTCCTATATTTTTTTAGAGACATGCATTACTTTTTGCAATTCATCTTTTGAATTAGATTTTCTTTAAATCCATTCCTACCACACCATACGAGTTATGGCATGGGAAGAAGCCAGCTCTTGGATATCTCAAGATTTGGAGATATCCGGCTCATGTCAAGTAATAGCAGGCAGACAAGTTAGAGGTTAGATCTTTTATGGTTTGTTTTATAGGGTATCCTAATAAAACCATGAGATACTACTTCTATCTTTCTAAGAATCACAATGTCATTATGAGCTATCATGCCTTCTTCTTGGAAAAGGAGTTTATCCAAGTTGGAGGTAGTGGGAGGAAGATTGAGCTCGAAGAGAAGGTCTTTGAAGAGCATCGAGTTCAAGAATCTGAACTCAGTAGTGAGCCAGTAGATATGGTACCTCCTCCACCTCGTAGATCAAGTAAGGTGTCCCATCCTCCTGAAAGGTACTTAGATATTCTTACAGAGGATTTAGAGGAAGCATTCTTTATGGGAGATAGGGATATTAGGAATAATCCCAAGACCTATAATGAGATGATGTTAGATGTTGACTTCGAGAGATAGATGGAAATGATGAAGTCAGAAATTGACTCCATACATTCTAACCAGCTTTGGACCTTAGTAGATCCACCTGAAGGTATTGTACCTATTGGATATAAATAGATCTATAAAAAAAATTAGATTGGATGGTCAGGTAGAGACCTATAAGGCAAGGCTGGTTGTGAAAAGTTATAGTCAACTCGAAGGTATTGACTATCAGAAAATCTTTTTGTCCGTGGCCATGCTAAAATCCATCCGTACTCTACTTGCGATTATAGTGTTTTATGATTATGAAATTACGTAGATGGATGTAAAAACTATTTTCTTAAATGGATATCTTGAGGAAGATATCTATATGTCCAGTGATAGTGATCACAAGGTTTGCAAGTAGTAAAGGTCCATATATAGACTCAAGCAAGTATCTCAGAGTTGGAACACTCACTTTAATAATGTAATCAAAATATTTGATTTTATCAAAAATAAGGAGGAGCTGTATGTGTATAAAAAGATCAGTGGGAGCGTTGTCATATTCCTCGTATTGTACGTAGATGATATTCTCTTGATGGGAAATGATATTTCCATGCTGACATAGGTCAAAGTGTGGTTATAAAAAAAAATTACTATAAAAGATCTAAGAGAAGCTTTCTACATTCTTGGTATAAAAATCTATAGGGATTCATCTAAGAGAATGATAGGACTCTCACAGTGAATATACATAAAAGAGATGCTGAAGAGGTTCAGTATAGAAAACTCCAAGAGGGGACTTTTGCTCCTTAGACATGGCATTTATCTCTCCAAGAAGATGTGCCCTGACACACCTGAGAAGATCTAGTGCATGAGCAAGATCTCTTATGCTTTGGTAATCGGAAGCCTCATATATACCATGTTATGTATACGACCTGATATAGCCCTTACCATGAGTGTCACGTGCAGATATCCGGTGAATTCAGATGAAGAATACTGAATTGCTATGAAGAACATCCTTAAGTACTTGAGAAGAATTAAAGATTTATTTTTGACCTTTGATGGAGGATCGAAGTGAAAAGTGGAAGGATACATCGATGAAGACTTTATGACTGATGTTGATGATAGAAAGTCAACATTTGGATGTATTTTTTTGTGTAATGAAGGATTGGTTAGCTAGAAGAATTCTAAGTAGCCAATTATTATAGATTCGACCATAAAAGATAAGTACATCACCACCTCTGAAGTTGCTAAGGAAGCTTTCTGATTCAAAAAGTTTGTTGTGGAGCTGATTTATGTCACAAATTGACATAAAAAGTATCAATTAATATCTAAATTATCTAACTTTATTAGAAATTGATACTTGTTATTATATTTTATAGAAGAAGAGGTCATCAATAGAAAGAACAAGGAAAGAGGATTCCAACGGCGTAAATTTTACGCAAAATGGAGTTAAATTGACCCAAGAATTGAAGAATGAAGAAAGAAGACTCAATTGGGTCAAACCCGAGTCAAATCAGGTCAAAATTGATCAAAAATTAACTGATTTGGTGATCTGGTTAGCCGCCTGGTCCACAACAACAGGCGCCTGGACCATGGACCCATCGATGCACCATAAACCAGCCAATCAGCGAGTCTCGGCTCACCGCAACGCATCGCGAGCCCGATCCACGCCCGCGGTCCAGGGCTCAGAGGAGAGAGAAGAAGGTCCGAAGGGCAACCTGGTAACTTCACATCACTCGATGGTCCGATCTTCTCTGATCAAGATCCAACGCTCCATATTTTTACGCCATCGGACGGCCACCATCGCAGCCGGTCAAGATCCAACCGTAATCAAGGCAATTGTAAGAATCAATAAACACTAGGACAACACGGGATCCTTCTGCAGCGTGATCCAACAGACGAAATCTTCCAACGCCTTGATCGGATGGTCCGCGATGCATCCGATCTGATCCCATCTCTGCAGCAAGATCCAACGACAGCGCTTCACCCAGATCGTGATCCGACGGCCCAGAATCGCTCCCGACTTGATTTATTAGATGAATTGGGTCCTTTAGATGAAGATCGAACGGCTGAAATAATTTTTAGGGTTTCTTGATGGATTTAAGTACTTTTTGAGCGAGATTTGAGCCCCTAAACCTCCCTAACAGCCCTCTAAAATCTCTTAGTCCCACATCTAAAGTTTTGAAAACCTTATAACCCCCAAATGCCTTTAAAAAGCCCCCAAAGGCCCTTGTTTTAAGGAGGGGGGGATTCTTTCCTTCCGATCAAGCTTGTAACCCTAGATAGTGGGGTTTTTAGCTTTCTTCTCAAGCCTCGAGCTTTGAGGTTTTTGTAATAATTTTTTTTATATAAAATCTTATTTTTATGCAATTTTATCTCTTTACATTATGCAATTTATTTTTCTTGCAATTAGGATAGTTTAATTTATACAATTTAATTTTATGCAATTAGGTTAGTTTAAATTATGCAGTTTAAATTTATGCAATTAGGATAGTTTAATTTATGAAATTAGGATAGTTTATTTTTTTGTATTTAAATTTTGCAAGTAGATTTAGATCATGTCTAGCTAAGCATCCCTTCTAGGGTTTGCGATGAAGCTAGATCATGAGTAGGGGTTTTACATAGGGTTCTTTCTTTTTCTTAAGGTTTCTTTTTCTTCCTCTTTTGCCAAGAATTTTTGATGAACTAAAGTTGGGTCAGAGTCCCTTCATAGTTCATGCTTGATTCAGTGCATAGGAGGAGAAAACCCTAAGGGATCCTAGTTACTACTCCCCTGTAAAGAATCTTGATGGGTTATCGTTGGACCTTAGTCCCTTCATAATCTATGCTTGGGAAAGACAAGAGGAGTAGTCGTTAGGATCAATAAGAAAAATTCTAAGTAGAATTCTCTAATCTAGATCTAGTGGATTCAAAAACCCTAGATCCTTAGTCTTATTATCTTTAGCAAATAACTTTCGATTTTCGATTTTCGTTAAAGCTCGCTTGAGCATAGATTTGAAAATCATTTTTAAACCAAGTCTCTGTGGGATCGACCCGTACTCGCTGGTCGTGCTACTCTGCACACTGTGCGCTTGCGGTTTTATTTACAAATTTTAAGATTTGCACATCAAGTTTTTGGCGCCGTTGTCGGGGATTTGGCGTTTTAAATTATTTTCAAATATTTGTTCTTCGTGCTTTATAACTCTCTTTTTTTTTCCTTTAGGTTTCTAGATTTAGTTGGTGATTGCTGGAAAACTCAGGTACGCTTCTAATTTCTCTTTTATTATTTTTAGTTAATTATTTTTTCTTTTAGACCTAATCATTTGAATTTACTTAATCACAAAAAAAAAATAAAAAAAATAAAAGACATTTCATAATCGTGAAGTAAAATATCAAAATAAAAAAAAAAATTAAATTAAAATCTTTTACATTCTTGGTCATCTTGTTGATTTGCATTTGCATTTTCATAATTAATCTAAGGGCATCAACCCATTAACAAGATAAGGTGGGGATTTCATTACCCTTTCTTAGCCCAAAAATCATCTCCATCATATTGCATTACCTAGACCTTTAATCTTAAAATCAATTAGACGTCAACCTTAAGGAATTCGAGCTCAATAGGACAAGGAACCCTAAGAGTTCTACCAAGTTTGAGTTGTCTGATTAGTTGGTGTCTAGGCAAATCCCTGAGGGTGGTTTGTTAAATTGGTTCAGTTGCTGGCCTGGCCAACTCGTTTGGTGTCTAGAAAGGTAACGATGAGTGAACCTCCCACCTCTTATACTTACCTGGCTAACTAGTTGATCAATCTCCACTTGGAAGGCTTGAAGGGTCATCTTGGAACAGTTAGGAGCTGTCTAGATTTAGGTTAACCCTAGGATAGATTGAGTTTAATTTATTATTTCACTTGTTTGAAAAAAAAAAAAAAATTTATTTGGTTACTTTTCTTTAGATTTAGGACTCCTTAAGATCTTTTCTTTAGAACTTTTTCTCTTTTCTTTCTTTTTCTTATACATAAAAATTTTTATAAAAAAAAAAATTGTATAAACATCGAGAACTGTACACCTCATGTGTGGAGAAGAGTGTCGGGTCGTCTAGTTAGAATTGAGTCAATTCCTGTTGTTCCAATGGCTGAACCAATCCAACCCATGACCCTTAAGGATTTGTGTTATCCAGTTGGCTCCATCCAACCATCTTGTATCAGGTTGCCACAACCCACAGCTAACAATTTTGAAATCAAACCTCAAATCATAAATATGCTTCCAAAATTCACAGGATTAGAGGATGCTTATATATTTATTAGAGAATTTGAGGAGGTATGTGCAACCATGAAACTGCAATTAACAGAGGATGAGGTCAAACTTAGATTAATCAACTTTGCCCTTAAGGATAATGCTAAGAAGTGGCTTTATAGTCTGCCAAACCATTCTATCACTACCTGGGAGGGCTTTGTGAGAATATTTTTGAAAAAGTATTTCCCCCATCATAAAACAGCTAGGATTAGGAATGAAATAAATCAATTTTACCAACTAGCTGGTGAATCATTTTGGAAGTACTTTGATCGTTTCAAGAATCTTTTGACCCAATGCCCACACCATGGAATAGAAACTTAGAGACTATGCCAGATCATCTATGAGGGGTTAGATTCAAACTCAAGAACCATGCTAGAGTCCATGTGCCAAGGCCAATTTATGGACAAAGAAACTACTGAAGCTTGGCAATTCTTAGAAGATCTAGCCGAGAAAAATTTACAGTGGGAAACAACTAGGGAACTTGATAAAGCTACACCTTCAAGAGGAGGAATGCATCAAATTCAACCAATCCTAGCATCAGAGGCCAAGATTGCAACCTTAACACGTAGATTGGAAGCCTTAGAATTACAGAGACCAGCCAATGTAAATCAAATATCTGCACCCATGTGTAAAGGGTGCAATGCACTAGACCATGTCTTAGAAGAATGTTCCTACTCGAATGAGTGTGCACAGGTGAATGCCACCTATCAAGGACCATTGAACAATCCTTATGCACCCACATATAACCCAAGTTGGAGGAATCACCCGAATTTTTCATGGTCCCAGAATCCTAATGTAGGCAATCCAAATTTCAATAAGCAAAATCTAAGGTCCAACCCAGTGATGAACAACCCACCAGGCTTCCATGATAATGACAAGAAAATTACCTCTTTAGAGAAAAGTCTAGAAGCCATGATGAAGAAACATACCAGCTTTATGCAAACCACGGGTCAACTCATAAATAATAACACCCAAGCTATAGCCCGTCTGGAAATGCAAGTAAGTCAGCTGGCTTCGACCATTAGTGAACAAGAACATGGTAGGTTACCTAGCCAACCTGAGCCAAATCCTAGGAACCAAAATGGTCCACGACCCCAACAAGGAAACCAAGTTAATGGTGTAAATGCCATTCATACCTTAAGATCGGGAAAAACAAATAGACAATAAGGTAGTTGCACTTGATGATATAGAGGACTCATCTGTCGAGTCACCTTCTAAAACTACTACCTTTCAACCTCAAGCACCAGAAACTGAAAATTCACCTAGTCCAGTACTTAAAAGTTCTAGAGCTCCTTTTTCAAACAGACTGAAATCCAATAAATCTGAACATTTAGATAAAATTTTAGAGGTATTTAAACAAGTCCAAGTTAATATTCCTCTTTTGGATATAATCCATCAGGTTCCAACTTATGCCAAATTTTTAAAAGATCTTTGCACTAGGAAAAGGACCACTAATGTACCAAAGAAAGCATTTTTGGCTGCAAGTGTCAGTTCATACCTATCTAGCCATGTGCCAATTAAATATAAGGACCCTGGAGCTCCAACAATTTCTTGTGTTATTGGAGAAACCAATATAAAAAAGGCCTTGCTAGATCTAGGAGCTAGTGTGAATATCCTTCCATATTCGGTGTATGAGCAACTAGGATTAGAAAAACTTCAACCTACTGGGATCACATTACAGTTAGCCGATAGATCTCTCAGGATCCCTAAGGGAATGGTCGAGGATGTTCTGATAAAGGTTGAAAATTTTATTTTCCCTATAGATTTTATTGTTTTAGAGACTGAGCTAGTTGCGAATCCTAAAGGACATATACTTGTCATTTTAGGAAGACCATTCTTAGCTACGGCCAATGCTGAAATCAATTGTCGAAATGGTCTAATGAAGTTATCCTTTGGGAATATGACCATTGAGCTTAATGTTTTTAACTTAGAACAGGAATCCTTTTCTCATGCTGATGTCAATGTAGTCCAAGATGGTATTTATGAATCCATTGACATTAGTGATGATGAAGTCGACCTAGAGTCTAACCCCTGGTTAATCCATGAGTCTGAGGATGTCAATGAAATACTTAAAGAAAATCAGATTAATCAGGAATCGACACTTCCTACTGAACCAATCATTGAGATGGTGAAATCATCACCTAAACCATCGATAGAGGAAGCACCCATTTTAGAACTGAAACCCCTCCCAGAACATCTCAAGTATGCATATCTAGGACCCAAAGAAACTTTGCCTGTAATTATTGTATCAGACCTAGATCCCAAGCAAGAGGAGGAGTTAGTGTCAGTTCTAAAAGCAAATCAAGAAGCAATAGGTTGGACCATAGCAGATATCAAAGGAATAAGTCCTTCTATAGTTCAACATAGAATATACTTAGAGGAAGAGGCTAAACCAACAAGAGAAGCCCAAAGAAGGCTTAATCCAGCTATGAAGGATGTAGTTAAAAAGGAGATTCTGAAACTCCTAGATAGTGGAATAATTTATCCTATTTCTGATAGCTCTTGGGTAAGCCCAGTTCAAGTAGTACCCAAGAAATCTGGGGGTAACAGTGGTCCAAAATGATGCAAACAAACTTATCCCAACTAGGACCCAAACGGGATGGAGGGTCTGTATAGATTATAGAAAGTTGAATGCTGCGACAAGAAAAGATCACTTTTCTTTGCCATTTATTGATCAAATGTTGGAAAGACTAGCCGGACAAGAGTTTTACTGTTTTCTTGATGGATACTCCGGTTACAACCAGATCTCCATAGCCGCTGAAGATAAAAAAAAGACTACATTCACCTGTCCATTTGGTACTTTTGCCTATAGACGAATGCCCTTTGGACTATGTAATGCACCGGCAACCTTCCAGAGATGCATGATCAGCATGTTTTCAGATATGATAGAACAATTTCTAAAAATTTTTATGGATGACTTTTCTGTTTTTGGCCTAACCTTCTCTGAGTGTCTGAATCACCTGCAATTAGTTCTAGAACGATGTAAGGAGAAGCACTTAGTTCTCAACTGGGAAAAATATCAGTTTATGGTCAAACAGGGAATAGTTCTTGGCCATGTCATTTCTAAAAAGGGGATTGAAGTAGACAAGGCCAAAATAGATCTAATTGCAAGTCTTCCACCACCTAAATCTGTGAAAGAAATACGTTCATTTTTAGGTCATGCTGGATTCTGTAGAAGGTTTATTGCCAATTTCAGCAAAGTAGCACGTCCACTGACTAATCTTTTGGCAAAGGATACCAAATTTGAATTTACTCATGAGTGCTTGGAATCTTTTGAATGTCTAAAAAAAGCACTTGTATCAGCTCCAATCATTCATCCTCCTGTCTGGTCTGAACCATTTGAATTAATGTGTGATGCGTCCGATCATGTTGTGGGCGCAATCTTAGGTCAACGGATAAATAAGCTGCCTAGAGTGATATATTATGCAAGTAAAACCTTAAATGATGCGCAGCTTAACTACACCATAACTGAGAAGGAGTTCTTTGTCGTTGTCTTTGCTTTAGAGAAATTTAGATCTTATTTGGTTGGGACCCACACCATTGTTTACACCGATCACACAGCCATTAGACATCTCCTAGCAAAGAAGGATGCCAAGGCATGCTTAATCAGATGGATTTTGCTCCTTCAAGAATTTGACCTAGAAATTAGGGACAAGAAAGGCACTGAGAACGTTGTAGCAGATCATTTGTCCTGAATTCCAGTTGCACCATCTAGTGAACCACCCATCAATGAATCTTTCCTAGATGAGCAACTCATGTCTGTGTCTACTGAACCTTGGTTTGCTGATATTGTAAATTATTTAGCCATAGGTAAGATACCTTCTCATTGGACTAAGCAGGATAAATATAAATTCTTTGCCAAGTGAAGTATTTCATTTGGGATGATCCTTATCTTTTTAAACAATGTCCTGATCAAATTATTGAAGGTGTATCCCAGATAACGAAGTCATGAATATTTTATCTTTTTGTCATGATCAAGCATGTGGGGGTCACTTCACGTCTAAGAAAACTGCTGCTAAGGTTCTCCAATGTGGTTTTTATTGGCCCAATTTGTTTAAGGATGCTCATGAATATTGTAAAAGTTGTGCTCAATGTCAGAAAATGGGTCGAATCACCAAGCGACACATGATGCCACTCAACCCAATCTTGGTAGTTGAAGTTTTTGATGTTTGGGGGATCGATTTCATGGGACCATTTCCAAATTCCTTTGGAAATGAATATATTCTAGTAGCAGTTGATTATGTTTCAAAATGGGTAGAAGCAATTGCATGTAGAACACCCGATAGTAAAATGGTCATTAAGTTTCTTAAAGAAAATATTCTCTCCCGTTTCGGTATTCCTAGGGCAATCATTAGTGATCGGGGAACCCATTTTTGTAACCGACCTTTTGCAACATTGATGAAAAAGTATAATGTCAACCACAAATTCGCCACACCATATCATCCTCAAACTAGTGGGCAAGTTGAAGTGTCAAACCGACAAATCAAACAGATCCTGGAAAAAACTGTTAGTGCCAATAGAAAGGATTGGTCTTTGAAATTAATTGATGCACTTTGGGCATACCGAACCGCTTTCAAGACCAATCTAGGAATGTTTCCTTATAGGATTGTATTTGGTAAACCATGTCACTTGCCTATTGAGATAGAACACAAAGCCATGTGGGCCATCAAACAACTAAATACAAATTTGAACGATGCTGGAAACCATAGGAAGCTTCAGTTGAATGAATTAGAAGAACTTAGAAATGAAGCCTATGAAAATGCAAGGATATACAAGGAACGAACCAAAGCATTTCATGATCAATCAATTATGAGAAAAACTTTCAATATCGGACAAAAGGTGCTCTTATATAACTCTAGATTACATCTGTTTTCAGGAAAGCTTAGGTCTAGATGGACAGGACCATTTTTAGTAAAGAAAGTCTTTTCACACAGAGCTGTTGAGATAGAAAACCCAAGTAATGGTGTTATCTTTAAAGTTAATGGTCAACGATTAAAACCATTCTTGGAATTACCTGTCGAGACTGTTGAAGATGCCATGGTTCTTTATGAACCAACTTATTCTGATTAAATGCTTCGAGGTTTGGTCTGGTGAAGACATAAAACTTAGCGCTTCTGGGAGGCAACCCAGCTTATTTAATTTCTAATGCTTTCTTTGTTTTCAGTTTGCTTAGGACAAATAAATTAGATAAACTCCATTGGGGACAATGTCGGTCATGTTGGGGGAGAGCTTGAACAAAATCAGGTGTTATCATTTCCTTTTCCTTCCACTATGAGTTATTTCTTGCATTTAATATATTAAAAAAAAAATTGAAATAAATTAATCTAGAAAAGAAATAAGAGTAAGTTAGAAAGTATTTGCTAATAAATGTAGTGAGTCACGGAGAAGATTAGCTGGTTAGACTCTTGGTGGCCTAGGTCATTTAAAGACTATTAGCACTTCCAATTGCACATGCACACTAACAAGGTAAAGTAGGTGTTAATTGTAAGGCCAATTAAGGATTTGAGTATTATTTAAATTAGATAATTTTCTCTACACCCCAATTGAAGAAATTTGAATTTAAGGAAAGAGCTACCTGCCTGAAATAAAATGCAAAACACAGAGTAAATGTGGATTGCCCTAAGCCTAGTAACCGGGTCTCTTCACCTAAGTCAAGTGTTGAGATTCGCATCAAACGGTGGTGGGAAGGCCAGGATGCTCAGCAAAAAAAAAAAAAAAAAAAATAGTGTGAAAGCTACCTTAGTTCTTTGTTTAATCTGGGGTGTATAGAAAATTAATCGAACTAATTATGAAAAATGATACAATTGGCCTGTACAAGTTAATACTGAAATACTAAGTTAGTTATCACTCACACAAGTGCTATAAAACTTTAAGTGTACTCTAAGAAAGCTCCTAAGTAGACTGACTACCGATTCTAATTCGAAGCTCATTACTTAGTAATACTAGAAAACTTCTTGAATTTCGATCTTAAATTAATTTGCAAAGGAAGGATCTTTTTGGAATATGATCTTATTTTGGTACATTGCTAAGGACTAGCAATGATTAAGTTGGGGGTGTGATTTATGTCACAAATTGACATAAAAAGTATCAATTAATATCTAAATTATCTAACTTTATTAGAAAATTGATACTTGTTATTATATTTTGCAGAAGAAGAGGTCATCAATAGAAAGAACAAGGAAAGAGGATTCCAACGATAAATTTTATGCAAAACGGAGTTAAATTGACCAGAAATTGAAGAATGAAGAAAGAAGACTCAATTGGGTCAAACCGAGTCAAATCAGGTCAAAATTGATCAAAAATCAACTGATTTGGTGATCTGGTTAGCCGCCTGGTCCACAGCAACAGGCGCATGGACCATGGACCCATCGGCGCACCATAAACCAGCCAATCAGCGAGTCTCGGCTCACCGCAACGCATCGCGAGCCCGATCCATGCGTGCGGTCCAGGGCTCATGAGGAGAGAGAAGAAGGTCCGAAGGGCAACCTGATAAATTCACATCACTCGATGGTCCGATCTTCTCTGATCAAGATCCAATGCTCCATATTTTTGCGCCATCGGACGACCACCATCACAGCCGGTCAAGATCCAACCGTAATCAAGGCAATTGCAAGAATCAATAAACACTAGGACAACAAGGGATCCTTCTGCAGTGCGATCCAACGGATGAAATCTTCCAGTGCCTTGATCGGACGGTCCACGACGCATCCGACCTGATCCCATCTCTGCAGTGCGATCCAACGGCAGCGCTTCACCCAGATCGTGATCCGACGGCCCAGAATCGCTTCTGGCTTGATTTATTAGATGAATTGGGTCCTTTAGATGAAGATCGGACGGCTGAAACAATTTTTAGGGTTTCTTGATGGATTTAAGTGCTTTTTGAGTGAGATTTGAGCCCCTAAACCCCTGTAACAGCCCTCTAAAACCTCTTAGTCCCACATCTAAAGTTTTGAAAACCTTATAACCCCCAAATGCCTATAAAAAGCCCCCAAAGGCCCTTGTTTTAATGATTCTTTCCTTCCGATCAAGCTTGTAACCCTAGATAGTGGGGTTTTTAGCTTTCTTCTCAAGCCTCAAGCTTTGAGATTTTTGTAATAATTTTTTTTTATATAAAATCTTATTTTTATATAATTTTATCTCTTTACATTATGCAATTTATTTTTCTTGCAATTAGGATAGTTTAATTTATGCAATTTAATTTTATGCAATTAGGTTAGTTTAAATTATGCAGTTTAAATTTTTGCAATTAGGATAGTTTAATTTATGAAATTAGGGTAGTTTATTTTTCTGTATTTAAATTTTGCAAGTAGATTTAGATCATGTCTAGCTAAGCATCCCTTCTAGGGTTTGCGATGAAGCTAGATCATGAGTAGGGATTTTACATAGGGTTCTTTCTTTTTCTTAGGGTTTCTTTTTCTTCCTCTTTTGCCAAAAATTTTTGATGAACTACAGTTGGGTCAGAGTCCCTTCATAGTTCATGCTTGATTCAGTGCATAGGAGGAGAAAACCCTAAGGGATCCTAGTTACTACTCCCCTGTAAAGAATCTTGATGGGTTATCGTTGGGCCTTAGTCCCTTCATAATCTATGCTTAGGAAAGACAAGAGGAGTAGTCATTAGGATCAATAAAAAAAATTCTAGGTAGAATTTCCTAATCTAGATCTAGTGGATTCAAAAACCCTAGATCCTTAGTCTTATTGTCTTTAGCAAACAACTTTCGATTTTCGATTTTCATTAAAGCTCGCTTGAGCATAGATTTGAAAATCATTTTTTAACCAAGTCTCTGTGAGATCGACCCGTACTCGCTGGTCGTGCTACTCTGCACACTGTGCGCTTGCGGTTTTATTTACAAATTTTAAGATTTGCACATCAATGCACCCGGCCTCTATGGTATCCATACGGAGATGTCTGATTGGAATATCAAGATCACCAGTATACTAGCACCTTGCAGATCTCGCTCCTCAGCCTTGGATCTAAATCTCTTATTCTAGATCTCAAAGAAAGAGATCGCTACGCGAACTCTTTCACACAGATCCTACAGGATCTGAACCAAATCACCATGAAAGGAAGAAGAACCCTTCTTCTTTTATTTTTCTCTCTCTTTTTCTCTTTTAAATCTGATCTCTATAAGATCTTAGGAATGGAAGATGAAGGAAGCAAGGAGAGGAAATGTTGATCACCACCCACATGGCAAAGAAGAAGACCCTCTTTAATGTCATGCACGCCACCTCTCCTCTTTTTATTTTTGTTGCGCCAACCACACATATCTCATGCCCAAACCCTTCTTAACACCTTAATAGATCAAATCCAATTTTATCTTGGGCGTTCAAATCATAAAGAAGGGATGAGATTTATTGAGATAAGAGAAGGAGGAAGAAACATATCTCACGCACATAATTAGCGCACTCCCACTTTCTCCAATTTTTTTGTTGCACAAAAAAAATTCTTCCACACCATAATTAGATAGATTTTTATCTTATTTTGAATCATATTCAAATAGAAAAAGATCTGGAAGAAAAAGAAAATCAGATAAGATGGGGCCCCTTCCACGCACATAAAAACAAAAGTAGTGAGAAAATCATTGCCCCACTTCCTTCTTAGTATGAAATCTGGAGAGAGAGTCTCAAGGAATGGGCTCTCTAAGTCATGATTCTTCTGATTCAAGTTGGATTTTAATCAGGTTCAAATCGAGTCCGAATCGAGTCAAATTCGAAAAGACAGTCAAGCTTGATCCAATCAAGCTTGAAGTCTAAATCTAATTTGGATAATTAAACTTAATTAATATTAAATTAAATTAAATTAAATTAAATTTAATTTAAATTAATTAAGACTTAATCTATAATTTAATCAGTCTCAAAAAATTATGATATTTGCAATTAACTTCCTGCGCTAATAATTAGCAGCTGCCAAAACTATAACGATTACAAATTAGTAGTTTCTAAAATTCAAACTATCAATCTGATTGATAATTTGAATATGATCCAAGTCTTTGATCAAGCCATACTTTTTTTATGTGTGACCCCTTAAATTCTATTTTATTTGATAGTAAGACATACCGTGATCTCCATCACAGTATCATCGAAACTCTTTTCGATGGGCTAAAATGATTCCAACTCACCTCAACAAAGATCATTGATCTGAAAATGATCTTAGTGAATTCTCATGATCCACCAGTGACGTCTAGCAGTATGTAGTGGCAACCTAGCAGAACAGAAAAGATAAATTTTAGGTGCAGTTATCGTGTGATACAATTCCTCTATCGTGAGTTCCGACTTGATGGAGGTCATGGAGAACTCGTCGAACCCCATCGTTAGTCATATGCTAGATTGACTCGACTTGAGTTCATTTATAAATTCTGTAAAAATTCTTTTTCAGTATTCATACTTACTCTAATCAGAGATTTTTTGAACTCAGTCTTGTGAATCGCATAGAACTTCATCTTTTCTATCAAGGTTGATATATTCTATTAGGTGCATCCTACTCTAAACAGTAAATCTGAACCTACAATAGCCAACATACATAACAAGGACTCGAATGACTAGAGATCAAGAGAATGTGCAGTCAAACTAAGTAGTCTCACTGCGAATAGCCAACACCCCGCAGGTTAAAGGACCGGTCACACCACTGCAGCATCGATAAAATCACTGATAAATGAGTAGACATTCAAGTGGTTTCTTATGTTGGTCACGCTCAGTGCAAGTTATTCTCTAACAACCATCTACACTCTCATCCCAGTGTCTCTACACCGCAGAGTCGAGACTCATCTGTCCTAAAGGGAGGTGATCCATGCACCGATCTTGCATGAATTGATCACTGTCTTTCGTGATGATCTTTCGATCGGAAGTATTTAAAAATTAACCACTAATGATGTATGTCTCAAATTTTTAGCACTTTGAGGATATACAAAATCATCTTTGTTAATTTTTAGGATAAATCATGGACACAAATGATATGATTGGTTATAAAGACTGCCCATCAAGTATAAAATATGTTCTGAAGAAAATATGTGTCAGTTAAGATTGACTTCTAGGCACACATCTAACAAACTTCTACTTGTACTAAAGCCAATTTGCCATATACCTGAGCTCCATCTTCTGAAAACAGGCTTCGGTGTTTAGCGTATATCCTTATTCTATGTGCATGGACTTCTGGTGAGATTTTGGCTTCTTAGCGATGGCTACGAACCATTATCTTTGCAGTATAATATCAAAGCATTCAATGGTATGACATGTAGTTCTGCAACTACCATAAGAACCAGAATACATCCTGCACATCTATGGTATATTCAGCTTCCATTGGTCAATTATCTGGATCCTTTCCAACATACCGAACCAATATAACTTAAGAATACATGCTGATGTAGATATTCTATCATCAGCATCAGTGTGTCCTCCCACTCTCAGCTCTAACCCTTCTTCAAAGATGAGGAATAATCCCTTAGTGCTTCTCAAGTACTCAGGGATATTTTTCACAGCCATCTAATGCTCCCAGCTTGGATTCAACTAATATCTGCTCATGACTTTCATAGCAAGATATACCAAGTTGAGTACATAGTATGGCATACACCTATGCCTAAGAAGATAACGGATCTCTCTTGGAGGTTTCAATACTGAATCCTTTCAATACCTCTTCTATGTACTTGTCTGTGAAAAACAAACATCCTTTTAGGATCTATCTCTAGATCTTTATTTTCAAAATGTTTAACCTAGGTCTTTGAAAAAAAAAATTCTATATGTAACCACATCATAACTGATGTCAGTATGGGACCCTCCCACTGATCTTCATGTAACTACATAATTTCTCATATTACGTCATTGTAGGTTCTGAGATCATCCCCATGTTCCCAATCTTCCTCGAGAAATACTTTCTCTGAATCCTTTGTAAGAATACCAAGTATCTTTCTAAAGGATGAGAGATCTTACTAGATCTACGAGATGGAGGATTTATTACATATACTAGCTTATTTTAAAAAGGTTGTACAGATTTCATGACTCGTTGTTCTTTAGATATTTTCTCTTTGAGTTCATCCTCCCACTATTTTCAAAAAAAATAGTATGATTGCTTACAATCACATTGTAAACTACTGAAGAGAAAGTGACATCCCAAACCCTTTTGGGATACCCCATAAATGAGTCCTCACAGATCTATCTTCTAACTTATCCACCATATCATATCTCATATGGTATAGTGAAACCAACTTGAACCTAATTTAAATTTCAAAAATTAAATCTTATTCTTAAAGAAACAATAGTTAAATTAGTAATATTCATGATTGACTGGACCATATCTCATATAGCATCATTGCTCCTCACAGATACCCCATTGAGCTGAGGTGTACCAGGAAAATTCTATCATGAAATTATATCATTCTCTTTAAATAATCAATAAATTTTCTATTTGGTATTGTATCCTCAATCAAATCGAAGTACCTTTAGAATTTTTTTGATTTATCATTTTCTACTTCACATCTAAATTCTTTGAACCTTTCAAAGTCTTTCAGATTTGTATCTCACATACATACTGATACCATAATTGCTCATTGGTAAAACTGATGAAGTAGTGATAACGTCCTAGTCTGGCTCATCAAATGGGCCATGCACATCGTATGTGTACTAGGATAAGTATCTCAGTGGTCCTATCCCTTTGATCAACAAAAGGATAGCTTGATCATTAATTCTCAAAGAGATAATTTACAGACTAGATATGACTTAATAGTTAATGAGCCCAAAGATCCATTTTCTCTAGTCGGCGAATCATTTCTTCTCATACATGATCTAGTCAAAAGAACCATCTATATACTTCAGGTTATTTGGTTCTGGATCTCTCAAACCCAATGGCATTGATTATTTGCTTAAATAAGTTTATAAATGCATCACCATGCAAATGATAATGAACTAAATCTAAATGGTAATCATCGAGATTAGGTGCCCATGGCCTAATGTAACTTTTGCACCATTGCCGACTCAAAAGAGTCACTTCACCTTCCCTCAATCCTCTTCCTTTCTTAGACCCTATATTAAAGTACATAATATGCACTAGAGTCTAATGAAAAAAAATTGTAAGATCAATTTTGAACAATTCAACATATCTTCTAAAGGTATATAAATGTTTCTTTAGATTCTCCAGGTATGTACCTCTGAACTTTTCAAGATCCCTTAGTTACCAGCATATTGATCAATTCAGTTAAGGTGCTATAATATTTATTCATATAATAGTTTTAAAAACTATCCATATGAATTAAAAATTATAGGATCAAATCTATTAACAATTTTTTATGCATGGTCATGTCGAACTATTCAAGCTCTTCAATATCTTTGATCATCGATCATGAACAAACTGCCCATCACACATCTCATACACTGTGCGACTCTGATCATCTCATAACTATTGCAGATGAATCAGTATATCATTGACAGTCTACATGTTCTTATGCATATATTGGATTTTATCAACTATGAAGTCTAATTTATAACACTTAATCTAATTGTCAATGTCCAACTATTTATCAAATATAGCTCGTTGACCATGAATTGGACAAGCTGATGACATTGGATTAACCTGATCAAGGACATGGCTTAAGTTCTCAAAGTTAAAAACTATTTTTAGATTTTTGAGCTAGAATATGTAATTGATTTCAGTTAAGTGGTTGATATCTAAGATTCGAGCTAGAAGATTGAAAGCTGAAGAATTGATTATAGAGAGTAAAAATTTAATTAGATGATTGTACTTGTAATAGTTTGTTCTAAAAATTTTAAAAATAAATAAAGACTTTCACTAATTTTTTGAGTCTCTCACACTCCTTGAGTGGAGAAACGAAAATCCTAACACGATAAGTGATTCTAGTGGATACTGCAGTCTCATTGGTACATGGCACCTCATCTAACAGTTATTGGTGATGCATATATCAATGCATGGATAACTCTTTGTCTAAATACTTCTCCAAGCATGTTACAGCGACTTGATCTCTAAGTCCTATAGCCTCACCTAACAGTTATTGGCATATTTCTTAGTTAAGTTTGACCCACTATTTGTTAGATGTATATCCTAGAAGCCAATATGACTGACATATTGTAATAATTTTAGGACATAATTTTGTACTTAATATATTGATATGATCAATAAAAGAGTAATTTCTTTTTCATTCAAGTATGATGTGTTCTTAAATCATCCATGAAATTAGTTTCGATATATATTCTTAAGGTGTTGAGAATTAGAGACATGTATTTAATTCCTAAATACTTTCAATCATAGGATCATCATGAGGATGGTGATTGATCTGAATAGAATGATGCACAAATCACTTCCTTTAGGATAGATGAGTCTCTGATCTACTGTGTAGAGACACAGGACGATGAGTGCAGATAGTTATTAGAGAACAACTAGTACTGAGCATGACCATATAAGAGATCACTTGAATTTTTATTCGATCGTCAGTGATTATTTCGATACTGTAGTTGTGTGACTGATCCTTTGACTTGAGATGGTACTACTACTTATAGTGAAGCTGCTGAAGTTTGACTGACACATAAACATGGATCTCAATGAGTCCTTATAGTGAATGTTGGTGACAGTTGGTCCACTATAGGGATAGGGTGCGCATCAAGATAGAATTTATTGATCTTGATAGAGAGAAGTAGTCCTATGAGATTTGAGAGGCTAAGTTCAAGAGTATGTGGCCACAATAGTGTGACTGATAGAAAAGAGTTTTCATAGAAGTCACAACTGGATTTGAGCTAATCGAATCTATCATATGATTGATGCTGAGGTTTGACGATTTATCTATAACCTACCATCTAGTCGGGACTCACAATAGAGGTACTGAATCATACATTAACTACACCTAGAGGTTTATTTCAATTTTACTGGATTGTCACTACATACTAGGTGTCACTAATGGATTATAAGAGCTCACTAGAATTATTTCGGATCGACAATCTTTGCTGAGTTAGAGTGATATTATTTCCACTCATTGAAAAGAGTTTCAATGATATAATGATAAGATTGTTGGGAATAGTGTCCCAAAGTCAATCGTTAGCCTGTTGACGGTTGTGCTCATTTTTTGTATATGTACATGAATTATGAATTAATAAAAATTATTTTGGTATTTTTCATCACAAAATATTTCATCTTCTAATGAACTCTTATGTTGTGGTGAAGTCCTTAGGACTATTTAGACTCGACAAAGGAGGATTTGTCGTTTAGTCCTTAAATCTGTTCGCGATCAAATGATACATTGTTACCAAGAATGACAACGTTTATCAAGCATAAGTTATTGTGTGCCATATGGGTTGGTTGTTCTCTTAACCAATGAGTGTGGATACACTGGTATGGCATACAGGTGAGATGTAAGGGTACATCTGCACTGAACGTGACCAACTTCGGAGCTATTTCTGCTGTCAAGATTTGCTCCAATGGAATATGGGTATAAATGTCCCTCCGACCTGAGACCGCCACGGTGACTTGCAAGCAAGTCACTACACTTAGGCACTAGACTACCTGAATTTTTAATTCAGTGACAGAAGATTGCTGGGTGTAGTCAAGTACTTGACTTGTCGGTGCGTGTGTCAAGATGGGATTGACCACTTCAGTTTAGGAGCTGTGTACAGTCATATTTCAATTTAGCAAAACTTTGGCCAGGGTAGTCCTTGTGAGGAGTCACAGGACTGTTTGAGTTGAGCATGATTCGGATGATCTAATCAGGGTTGATAGTTTAACCTTGAGTCATCCTAAATACAGAGGTCAAAAGGATGAATTATACAATAACCATATTCATATAGGTTCTGTGTGTTGCGATTGCGACTATTCGATCTATCCGATCATCGGGTACCATTGCTAGATGGTCACTTCGATTAGTACAGGAATTGATTCCTTTGCTACCGACTTAGGTTCGAACCTGCGGGGTCACACACATTAGAGATTTCTATCTGATCTGATGGTTGATGAAGAGTCCTAATACTCGTGGACTATGAGTCCTACGTGTCTAAGACTCTATGATTGAGAATCAGGATTCTCTGATCATGATTCCCACACATTTTGGGTACCGGGTCAAGAGTCTCACTGGTTTGGGACTCTTCGATCAGGGTTACATATCGATGAATTCTGATGCCCGATTACCCATCGAATTTGGACTCAAATATTTATGAGAGATTTTAATTAGTGATTTGATCACTAATTAACTCAATTTGATTGAGTAATTATTTTTGGATCAAGTCCAATTGAATTGGATTCAGTTGGGTTTGACCGATTAGGTTAAGAGTTTGACCTAATCGTCAAGATGGTTTGGTCCCTGATTTGATCAGGGGTTGGACTTAATCAATTCTTGATTTGATTAAGATTTTATTGAGCCTAATTAAGTCTAATTTAGTTGGGTTTAAATTAGTCTAATTAGGTCTAACTTATTTGGTTCAATTAGGTTAGTTTAAATAATGAAACCACCTTGACCCATTCTCCCTGTGCCCACCTCACTTCCACTGCGCCCATTTGAATTCACGAGAAGGAAGTTCCATAAATTTTTTCTCACGTAAAGCCCTCCTCACACCCTACTTTAATACATCAAATGAGTGGTAAAGATGATTGGTTGGCCATTCAAATTCAAACAAAGTTTGAATTTGAATGAGCAACCAATCTTAGCGCCTTGACCTTATCCTCTTTTAACGCCCATTTATTACACGAGAAAATGTTTCTCATGAAATCACTCATGCACAAATTAAGCCATGCCCTCCTCTTCTCACGCCCTTAGTGGATAGGAATAATTGATTTCCATTTGAATTCAAATTTGATTTGAATTCAAATGTGCAATTACTCATCTTTATCCTCTCACGTGGATAAGACGTTTGACATTGTTTTAAAAGGAGGAGAAGAGTGGGGCGTGTGCAAAAAATTTTTGAGAGAAAATCTAGGTGTGAGGAATCCTTGTGTGCAAGGTGAAGGTCCATATCCTTCCGAGAGAAAAAGAAAGAAAAGAAAGAAAAAGTGTGCGTAGGGTTTCAGTGAGTTCTTCAAGGTTTCAGCCTAGAGTTTGGAAAGTGAGAAGGTGAGCTACGAGTATCGTGAGCCCACCAAATTTAGAAAAATCTTCAACATCCTCTCAAGTATATCTGCTGATGATCTAGAGTATCTAAAGAATCGACAGATATCGATCGAAGGAGTTCGATCAGCATCGGCCGTCGAAAGGGCTCTACAACGAGCTAGCACTCATGAGGAGTCGATTAGATCGAGAGCTTCATGTGGACAATCCGCAGAGACCAGACATACTGTGTAGCTATATCACAATGATCAGACTTCTCCGACGGTGATCAGATTACGGCAATCTACTACCCGCATAAAGGTATTGTGTTCTGAATACATTAAGTAAAGTGTTTACTGTTCAAATTCGAATTTTTAAATTTAAATACATGCATGCTAATATATTATATTTAGATCCTAGTGTAGGATAATTTTTATTATTAATTAGATTAATTAATAATTTTTACTGTAAAATAATAA
>NC_025999.2:58869152-58941962 GCF_000442705.2 Elaeis guineensis | reverse complement strand
TAAAAGAAGTCTTCTCTACACCACAATATGACTCAAAATAAGAAACTTAGCAGCAAAGCATTGTACAATAAAACTACCCACTTTCTTAGAAAATATGCCATATAGGACTATCTCAAGTTCAAGCATTTCTAAACTCTCTGGGACTATCCAAAACTCACATCAGAAAAAATCTGAAATACTTTTAAAAATTATTTTCAGTTTCTCCATCGATTTGGCTAGCTTTATGGAATTTTACATAGTAAGGCAAATATGCTTATAAGTGGTTAATATGGTGGGCTTAGATTGAATAGGTATAGATTTTGGAAACTAGGTATGGATTTTTCACTTTATTAATGTTAAATTCAGAATGATGACTTGATGTGTTCATTTGAATGAACCTTCTATTCAGAGTTGTAGATACAACTTTTTACTGATAGTAAGTACAAAATTAAGGCTTATTGCAACTTGACAGAATATTAAATTTTTTATAATTGTGAAATCCAATTTGTTGATGATTTTAATGGATTTGTTTAGTAAGTTGTTTCATTTTATTTGGAAATGTTGTGGACAAGGACTCGGCCCTACACATGAGATATTGTTCACTTTGACTCATGAGCCTCACGGTTGTCCTTTAAAAGATGCTTCACGTGGAAAGAATGATTCCTTCCTTATAAACATGAGTTCCCCTTGACTTATAATCGATGTGGGACTATTGATGTCCTTCATATTATTAGAACCACAATATACGCTCCCAGTCAAGGGGACTTCGATGTGTACAGTCCGAGAAGCCCTATAGTCAGCCGAAACAAACCTTAATCTTAGAGAATCGAGGCGGACGTCGACCTCTACTTGGTGTGCCATTGTTGTGGACAAGAGCTCGGCCTTATACGTGAGGTATTATCTGCTCTGACCTATAGACCTCACAATTTTATTCTTCAAAAGGTATCTCATATTGGAAATTATGTTCCAAAGCTAATCGTCAGCCCGTTGATAGTTGAGCTAATTATTATAATTGTATATGAATTACTAAAATGATAAATATTATTTTATTTTCTCATCACTCTGTGTATATTTTATTTGAACTCTTGTTTTGTGATGAAGTCCTTAGGACTATTTGAATCGATATAGGAAGATATATCATTTAGTCCTTAAACCTAATTCAAGGTCAAATGATATGCTATTATTAGGATGATAGCTATATTAAGTGTAGGTCATTGTATGACATTGGTATGACATGCAAGTGAGATGTAGGGGTACATCTCACTAAATGTGACCAACTGTTAAGCACTCTACTGTTAAGAGTAGCTCGTGAAGGATATGCGTATAAGTGTCCCTCCGATCTGAGATCACCACGGTGACTTGTAAGCAACTCACTATGCTTTGATACCAGACTACTTGAATTTCTAATTCAATGATGAAAGATTTCTGGATACAGTCAAGTACTTGCGAAGTCAGTGTGTGAGTCAAGATAGAATTTACTCCTTTAAATAAGTAGAAGTTAATACATTACTGTGTTTTCAATTTAATAAAACCTCGATCGAGGTAATCTATTTGATGGATTTAAAAGTTGAAATATAATATGGATGATCTTTTCAGGGTTGATAGTTAAATCTTTGGTTACCTTGAGCATTAGTCAAAGAGATGAATTATATGGTAACCATATATCAATAGGTTCTTGAATGTTTATAATCTTTCGATTTATCCGGACATCGAGTATCATTGCTAGATGGTCACTTTGATTGATATAAAAAAATTATTTTTATGTTATGGTTTAGGTTCAAACTTATGGGGTTACACTCAAAAATTTTTTTTTACTGATTATATGGCTGATCGACGATTAAGAATCATTCTAGGATATAATTCTTAATTTGGTTGATGATTAATCTTGTGCAAAAATTATAATAAATTAATTCACTAATTATTGATAAATTAAGGAGGATTAATTAGTAATTAGATTGTTAATTAGCTTAATTTGATTGAGCATTAAGGTTTGGATCAAATCTAACTGAATTAGATTCAATTTGATTTGACCTGATTAGGTTATGAGATGACTTAATCGCTAAGGATGTTCGATTCCTGATTTGATAAAAATTTGAACTTGATTAATTTCTGATTTGATTAGGATTTAATCGAAGCTATTTATTACCTAATTGAAATAAATTCAATGGTCTAATTGGGTCTTACTTAATTTGGTTGGGTTAAGAATCTAATTGAATAAGAATTCAAATTCAAATTCGAATTAAACCAACCCATGCACTACCTCTTCTCTGTGCCCACTTTTTTTTCATGCAAGAAAGGTTTTTATATGAATATTTTTCATGCCTAGAAGTGCTTTGTCACCCCCTTCTCTGGTGCCTTTTGGATGAGGATAAGTTGTTCATCATTTGAATTCAAAACATTTGAAATTTGACTTGAAACAACCTTGAACTTATTCTTATCCATATCTTGGCACCATCACCTTTGGAAGGCTGAAATTTGTGTGACAAATGTGAAATGAATAGCATGAGAAATATCTCACGCATCAGTTCTTGTGGTGCCCCACTTGAATAAAGATAAGTGGTTGAGTTTCGAATTCAAATTGGTTTGAATTTGAACTACATCTAACCACTTTATCCTTATCCCTTCATCTCTCCACCACCTTAAAATCCCCTCTCATTTTGTGCAACAAAAGGAGATAATTTTATCGTGAAAAATTTCTTCTGAGAGAGAGAGGGCATGAAACAGAGAGGGGGCGGGCTTCGCGGGCTTCTATGCGTGAGAAATAGAGGAAGAGACTTTCCTCTTTGGGCATAAGTCTAGGGTGGGTTTTAGGGTTTCGGCTCTAGATTTTTATGCTAGAAAAAAATATAAGAGGATCTTATTCCATTCTTCCACACCACCATCTCCTCATTAGCTCCATCCTCTGATCCAGAAGAATCCGGATGATCCAAAGAAAGAAGCTTATTCCAGCCATCCAGTGCCTTCTATGTGAGCTAGCACTCCTAAGAAGAATGATTTGATCAAGACTTTAAGTGGATAACCTGTAGAGATTGGATGAGCTATACGACTGCTCAGCATCAGAAAGAACCTCATACCATGCCTATCAGTAGTGATGATCATCGACCCATACAAAGATAATGAGTTATGAACTCATTTGATTAGATCTAACTGTTAGATCTAATCTAAGGCATCGATGTGATCGATACAATTTTTCTTTTATATCAGATTTTTTATATGCAAATTTTATGTCATAGATCCTTAATAGATAGTTTAGGTCTAATCTAAAGCATGCGTAGGAGATTAAAAAGTTTAATCTATTATCTTTCATTGTGCAAAATTTTTAAAATGAATGCTTTGAACTATCGATTTTTCTTCAAATGGTAATCAGAGCTTCATTGCTTTTCACATAAATATTTTGCATATAATCTGATTTTAATTATTTAGATTATATCTAAATAATTAATTTTGAATCTGAGTAGTATAGTAATCGAATTGGATAGATCTTTATAGCCATCCGAGTCATAGGAGAAAGTAGAATTTTATGACCCTCTCCTTTCATTTGATGGGATTTTCTTATGGTGTGTAGGGGTGTGTGTAGGGGTGCTGCACGATCTTTTTCATGAAGATGAACAACGAAAAGAGTTAAAATTTTTTTTTTATTTTAGATCTGATATATTGTATGTTAGATTTGAAATTAAGATTTATTTGCTTGTATGACAGCTTGTAAAAATATTTTATAAAATTTAAAATTATTTTCAAATACTGAATCCCAATCCATGTTAACCCAAAACTTAATTAAGAATTAAGTGATCTAGATTTGAGAATCAAAGATCAAAGGCATAAATTTTATAAATCATGAGTTTATGGGTTAGGTCGAGTCAGGTCTGTTTAATTGGGTTAGACCTAGGGTCATAAATCATTGATAATGGACTATATTAGTAATTGATCAAATCTAATTAGTGATTAATTTTTGATTAGGTCAATTCTTCTTTTGATCAATTCTCAATAGTTGTAGTTGGTTAGAGTTCATATTTTTGATTAGATCAAGATGGATCTTGATTGTAGCTCTGTGGTTGAATCCAAGTCTATAAGTTGATCGAATTGAAACTGACTAACCAGTTGGTGTCTAAGATAAGTATGGCAATCTTGATCGGTAGTCATTAATTGGGAGATACTCGTATAGATTGAGTTTATGGCAAGTTAATGACATATCCTTTCCATCGATCTCACTTACCTGATCAAGGTGGTAAATCATATTTTGATCAGATCATTTAATGATTAGGATTGACCTATGCTAACTAAAAAATCAGTATGATTGATTTAGGTGCCCCTAATTTGACTTATCTAAAATCTTCTTCATGACTTGATAAAATCAGTGAGAGAATTTATGACTGATTGACTGAACTAGTTTATGCCTATTCTTCATTGATCTAACTTAGTGAAGTCAGTGAGAGGATTAAGATTAATTGGTCAAGTCTTTTATTTCATCTAATTAAATTCTTTAAAATTATTAGACCTTTAAAAATAAAATAGTTATGGTGATAACTAGATCATAGCCTCTCATTAAGTTGAATGATAATGGATCCAACAGTTTAGATGATCATTAGAGGCACCACACGTCTGGTGTTCATCTAGCTTCGAAATTATTATTCATAATATGTTGATTTAGTTGTGTCTTTCTAATGATGGTCAAATTGGCCGAACCACACTCGGATCTGGTCACTCGTTTGTCAGATACATTAAATTTTGATATATTAATGGTTGGACCTAACCAAAACTTTCAGTGGAGACACTACACACTTGCTGAAGAGGTGTTTGGAGAAAAAATTAAATATTAAAAATTATTTGATAAAATAATTGGTGAAGAACCTATCCATGGGTGCATAGGGGTTAGCCGAGCCACACTCGAGCTCATGTGCAACCTATGAGGATTCTGGTACCCCCTAAGGAATTAGTATAATTTTTCGAATTGGAGGTAGAGGTTACCAATTTGATTAAAATAGTGAAAGAATTTAGACTAAAATTCATGTCTTTAGGCTTAACCAATTCATATACTAATTAGATTTTATTTTTTTTTGCAGTTACGGCCACCACCTTGTCGCTTCGATTACTATTGGATAGTGATAAATTAATGGGATCCAATTTTGATAGTTGGTATCAAAAACTAAAAATAGTCCTGGAGTATGAATGGATCTTGTACGTGTTGACAGATCCAGCATCCGAAGAGCCAGTTTCGAACGCCCGCAGTACGATCCGAGACACTTATCAGAAGTGGCTTAACGACTGAACTATGGTTCGTTGCATTATGCTGGTGGCAATGAATGATCAGTTCAATTGCAGATTCGAAAATGCTCAGCCACAAGACATATTACAAATATTGAACGAGTCCTTTAGCACATCGATGATGTTGAGAGACACAAGACAAGTTGTGCCATCTTCAACGCTCGAATGAGGGAAAGCATCAATCATTGATCATGTATTGTACATGATCGAGATGATTAAGTGCCTGAGCAAGCTCGGCTTTCCTCTACATGAGCAGCTGAGAAGGATGCCATTTTGAACTCTTTGCCAAAATCCTACCTCCCCTTCCTTACTCATTATCGAATGACAAAGTCTGTAGTCAACTACCATAATTTGTTGGGATTGCTAAAATTTTGGAAGGATCACCAGCTTCACAAAGAGTTGGTGAATATAGTGAGAGATTCTTCTTTTAGATGTCGATCCTTTAAGAAAGGGAAGAAGAATAAAAAGAATAAGAAGAAGGTGCAAAGTACTAGAGCACCCAAGCTTAGTCAAACCAAAAAAATCAAGTCCGATTAAAGTCAGGTGGAATGCTTCTACTGCAAGAAGTAGGGGCACTGGAAGAGAAATTATCTTCAGTACATTACCTCCTTGGATCTAAACAGGCTGAGAAAGAAGCAAGCTATTTTGGACAAGATAATTATATGATAACACCTTGTAATTTCTCAATTTATGATTCTACTATTTGGGTATTAGATATTGAAAGTCTTTTAATATTTGTAATTCATTACAGGATCTGCAGGTTAGTAGGAGATTTGAAGAAGATGAAAGATTTCTTAATGTTGGATATAGAAGATCAATTCCAATTCTAGCATTAGAGATTATTAAGCTTGTATTCAAGTCTAATATAATTTTTTTTAGTGAATGTCACTTTTATCCTTCGTTTTTATTGAATATTATATCTGTAGGCCTTTTGGCCATGTACGGTTATGAGATTTCAATAAAAAAAATATTTTTAATATCATTATGAATGATGTTAATGTGATGAATAGACACTGAACAATATAATTTATATATTGTCACAATCTGTCAGTGTAATATACACGTCTGACAAATGTCCTAGAATTAATGATGTCACTGATATCTACCTTTGGCACTATAGGTTAGGTTATGTTAACAAGAACAGAATAAATAGGTTAACTTAAGAGAAAATTCTCAAAATAGTGATTGTGAATCACTTTCAACCTGTGAGTCCTATCTTTTTGAAAAATGACCAAGTCACTTTTTACTGAAAAAAGTGAGCGAGCTAGTGAAGTTCTAGGTCTGATATATACTGATGTATGTGGACCCATGAACACGAGTGCTAAAGGTGGATATTATTATTTTATTATGTTTATAAATAGTCTATTGAGATATGGGCACATCTACTTAATGACAAATAAGTCTAAATCATTTGAAATATTCAAATATTTCTGTAATGAAGTAGAGAAACAAACTGGAAAGAGTATTAAAACTCTTCGATCCAACTGAGGAGACGAATACCTCTCCAGTGAGTTTCTGACAGACTTAGAAGAGAATAAGATTCTCTCGTAGTGAACCTCTTCTGAAATATTACAGCATAATGGTATGTCGGAAAGGAGGAATCGAACCCTATTAGATATGGTTCGATCCATGATGGGCTTTGTAAGTCTGTCGATCTTTTTTTGAGGATATGCACTTGAGTCAGCTTGTTATATTCTAAATAAAATTTTAAGTAAGTCCATAAGTAAAAAACTATATGAGATGTGGACAGGACGTAAGTCAGTACTCTCTCATCTTAGGGTCTGAAGGTGTCCGGCTTATGTCAAACATTTAAAAATTGACAAGTTTGGATATAGGTCTGACAAGTATCTATCTATAGGGTATCCAAAAGAGACTAAGAGATATTACTTCTACCTTGCTGATGAAAAAAATATTTATCAGTAATAGGGCAGTCTTTTTGGAAAAAAAAATTTCTTGGGGAAAGAACTAATGCCTCTGAGATTGAACTTAATGAAGTTCGATCGATAGAAGAACCGACACAATCTACTAAACCCATAGAGTCGGATTTGATTAGATCAAACTCAAAACCTATTTGGTTTCTTGATCAGGGATAGTAATTCTGTTGAATTCAATGAGAACAACGAGGATCCGATCACCTACATGGATGCAATGCAGAGGTCTGACTCCGATAAGTGGCTAGAAGTCATGAAATCTGAAATAGAATCCATGAAGATCAATGATGTATGGACATTGATTGACCCACCTGAAAGGATAAAATCTATAGGGTGTAAGTGGATCTTCAGGGCACAGACAGGAAGGTGGAGATGTGGGAAAATTCAGTGCACGGGTAAAATGTAATTTTAAAACTTTTTCAAAATTATGATTTTACAGAAAAAAATATTAATTAATCTAATTAATTAATATAAATTTATTCTACACTAGGATCTAAATATGATATATAGCATGTATTCATTTAAATTTGAATTTCAAATTCAAACAGTAAACACTTTACTGTAATGTGTTCAGAACATAATACCTTTGTGCGGTAGTTGATCGCCACAATTTGATCACCGTCGGGAGAGTCAGATCATCGCGACGTAGCCACACAATGTGTCTGGCCTCTGTGGATCGTCCACATGAAGCTCCGATCTGATCGACTCCTCACGAGTGCTAGCTCATTGTAGAGCCCTTTTGACGATCGATGCTGATCGAACTCCTTCGATCGATGTCTGTTGATTCTTCGGATGCTCCAGATCGTCAACAGATGCTTGAGAGGATGTTAAAGATCTTCCTGAGATTTTGTGGCTCACGATACTCGTAGCTCACTTTCTCACTTCCCGAACCCCAAGCTAAAACTCTAGGAAACTCACTGAAAATCTTGCACCCACTTTTCTTTCTTTTCTTTCTTTTTCTCTTGGAAGGATATGGACTTCCTTCTCACGCACAAGACTTCTCACGCCCAAGAATTTTTCTCCAAAAATCTTCTTCTTACACACCCCACTCTTCTCCTCCTTTTATAACAACATCAAATATCTTATCCAAAAGAAAGGATAAAGATGAGTAATTGCACATTTGAATTTAAATCAAATTTTGAATTCAAATGGACACCAACTCATCCCTTATCCACTAAAGGCGTGAGGCGTGGCTTAAATTGTGCATGGAGTGATTTCATGAGAAACCTTTTCTCATGTAATAAATAGGGCGTAAAAAAAGGGATAAGGTGCAAAGATTGATTGCCCATTGATTTATGTCACAAATTGACATAAAAAGTATCAATTAATATCTAAATTATCTAACTTTATTAGGAAATTGATACTTGTTATTATATTTTATAGAAGAAGAGGTCATCAATAGAAAGAACAAGGAAAGAGGATTCCAACGGCGTAAATTTACGCAAATGGAGTTAAATTGACCCAGAATTGAAGAATGAAGAAAGAAGACTCAATTGGGTCAAACCCGAGTCAAATCAGGTCAAAATTGATCAAAAATTAACTGATTTGGTGATCTGGTTAGCCGCCTGGTCCACAACAACAGGCGCCTGGACCATGGACCCATCGACGCACCATAACCAGCCAATCAGCGAGTCTCGGCTCACCGCAACGCATCGCGAGCCCGATCCACGCCCGCGGTCCAGGGCTCAGAGGAGAGAGAAGAAGGTCCGAAGGGCAACCTGGTAACTTCACATCACTCGATGGTCCGATCTTCTCTGATCAAGATCCAACGCTCCATATTTTACGCCATCGGACGGCCACCATCGCAGCCGGTCAAGATCCAACCGTAATCAAGGCAATTGTAAGAATCAATAAACACTAGGACAACACGGATCCTTCTGCAGCGTGATCCAACAGACGAAATCTTCCACGCCTTGATCGGACGGTCCGCGATGCATCCGATCTGATCCCATCTCTGCAGCAAGATCCAACGACAGCGCTTCACCCAGATCGTGATCCGACGGCCCAGAATCGCTCCCGACTTGATTTATTAGATGAATTGGGTCCTTTAGATGAAGATCGACGGCTGAAATAATTTTTAGGGTTTCTTGATGGATTTAAGTACTTTTTGAGCGAGATTTGAGCCCCTAAACCTCCCTAACAGCCCTCTAAAATCTCTTAGTCCCACATCTAAAGTTTTGAAAACCTTATAACCCCCAAATGCCTATAAAAAGCCCCCAAAGGCCCTTGTTTTAAGGAGGGGGATTCTTTCCTTCCGATCAAGCTTGTAACCCTAGATAGTGGGGTTTTTAGCTTTCTTCTCAGCCTCGAGCTTTGAGGTTTTTGTAATAATTTTTTTTATATAAAATCTTATTTTTATGCAATTTTATCTCTTTACATTATGCAATTTATTTTTCTTGCAATTAGGATAGTTTAATTTATGCAATTTAATTTTATGCAATTAGGTTAGTTTAAATTATGCAGTTTAAATTTATGCAATTAGGATAGTTTAATTTATGAAATTAGGATAGTTTATTTTTTTGTATTTAAATTTTGCAAGTAGATTTAGATCATGTCTAGCTAAGCATCCCTTCTAGGGTTTGCGATGAAGCTAGATCATGAGTAGGGGTTTTACATAGGGTTCTTTCTTTTTCTTAAGGTTTCTTTTTCTTCCTCTTTTGCCAAGAATTTTTGATGAACTAAGTTGGGTCAGAGTCCCTTCATAGTTCATGCTTGATTCAGTGCATAGGAGGAGAAAACCCTAAGGGATCCTAGTTACTACTCCCCTGTAAAGAATCTTGATGGGTTATCGTTGGACCTTAGTCCCTTCATAATCTATGCTTGGGAAAGACAAGAGGAGTAGTCGTTAGGATCAATAAGAAAAATTCTAAGTAGAATTCTCTAATCTAGATCTAGTGGATTCAAAAACCCTAGATCCTTAGTCTTATTATCTTTAGCAAATAACTTTCGATTTTCGATTTTCGTTAAAGCTCGCTTGAGCATAGATTTGAAAATCATTTTTAAACCAAGTCTCTGTGGGATCGACCCGTACTCGCTGGTCGTGCTACTCTGCACACTGTGCGCTTGCGGTTTTATTTACAAATTTAAGATTTGCACATCAAGTTTTTGGCGCCGTTGTCGGGGATTTGGCGTTTTAAATTATTTTCAAATATTTGTTCTTCGTGCTTTATAACTCTCTTTTTTTTCCTTTAGGTTTCTAGATTTAGTTGGTGATTGCTGGAAAACTCAGGTACGCTTCTAATTTCTCTTTTATTATTTTTAGTTAATTATTTTTTCTTTTAGACCTAATCATTTGAATTTACTTAATCACAAAAAAAAAAATAAAAAAAAACAAAAGACATTTCATAATCGTGAAGTAAAATATCAAAATAAAAAAAAAATTAAATTAAAATCTTTTACATTCTTGGTCATCTTGTTGATTTGCATTTGCATTTTCATAATTAATCTAAGGGCATCAACCCATTAACAAGATAAGGTGGGGATTTCATTACCCTTTCTTAGCCCAAAAATCATCTCCATCATATTGCATTACCTAGACCTTTAATCTTAAAATCAATTAGACGTCAACCTTAAGGAATTCGAGCTCAATAGGACAAGGAACCCTAAGAGTTCTACCAAGTTTGAGTTGTCTGATTAGTTGGTGTCTAGGCAAGTCCCTGAGGGTGGTTTGTTAAATTGGTTCAGTTGCTGGCCTGGCCAACTCGTTTGGTGTCTAGAAAGGTAACGATGAGTGAACCTCCCACCTCTTATACTTACCTGGCTAACTAGTTGATCAATCTCCACTTGGAAGGCTTGAAGGGTCATCTTGGAACAGTTAGGAGCTGTCTAGATTTAGGTTAACCCTAGGATAGATTGAGTTTAATTTATTATTTCACTTGTTTGAAAAAAAAAAAAAAAATTTATTTGGTTACTTTTCTTTAGATTTAGGACTCCTTAAGATCTTTTCTTTAGAACTTTTTCTCTTTTCTTTCTTTTTCTTATACATAAAAATTTTATAAAAAAAAAATTGTATAAACATCGAGAACTGTACACCTCATGTGTGGAGAAGAGTGTCGGGTCGTCTAGTTAGAATTGAGTCAATTCCTGTTGTTCCAATGGCTGAACCAATCCAACCCATGACCCTTAAGGATTTGTGTTATCCAGTTGGCTCCATCCAACCATCTTGTATCAGGTTGCCACAACCCACAGCTAACAATTTTGAAATCAAACCTCAAATCATAAATATGCTTCCAAAATTCACAGGATTAGAGGATGCTTATATATTTATTAGAGAATTTGAGGAGGTATGTGCAACCATGAAACTGCAATTAACAGAGGATGAGGTCAAACTTAGATTAATCAACTTTGCCCTTAAGGATAATGCTAAGAAGTGGCTTTATAGTCTGCCAAACCATTCTATCACTACCTGGGAGGGCTTTGTGAGAATATTTTTGAAAAAGTATTTCCCCCATCATAAAACAGCTAGGATTAGGAATGAAATAAATCAATTTTACCAACTAGCTGGTGAATCATTTTGGAAGTACTTTGATCGTTTCAAGAATCTTTTGACCCAATGCCCACACCATGGAATAGAAACTTGGAGACTATGCCAGATCATCTATGAGGGGTTAGATTCAAACTCAAGAACCATGCTAGAGTCCATGTGCCAAGGCCAATTTATGGACAAAGAAACTACTGAAGCTTGGCAATTCTTAGAAGATCTAGCCGAGAAAAATTTACAGTGGGAAACAACTAGGGAACTTGATAAAGCTACACCTTCAAGAGGAGGAATGCATCAAATTCAACCAATCCTAGCATCAGAGGCCAAGATTGCAACCTTAACACGTAGATTGGAAGCCTTAGAATTACAGAGACAGCCAATGTAAATCAAATATCTGCACCCATGTGTAAAGGGTGCAATGCACTAGACCATGTCTTAGAAGAATGTTCCTACTCGAATGAGTGTGCACAGGTGAATGCCACCTATCAAGGACCATTGAACAATCCTTATGCACCCACATATAACCCAAGTTGGAGGAATCACCCGAATTTTTCATGGTCCCAGAATCCTAATGTAGGCAATCCAAATTTCAATAAGCAAAATCTAAGGTCCAACCCAGTGATGAACAACCCGCCAGGCTTCCATGATAATGACAAGAAAATTACCTCTTTAGAGAAAAGTCTAGAAGCCATGATGAAGAAACATACCAGCTTTATGCAAACCACGGGTCAACTCATAAATAATAACACCCAAGCTATAGCCCGTCTGGAAATGCAAGTAAGTCAGCTGGCTTCGACCATTAGTGAACAAGAACATGGTAGGTTACCTAGCCAACCTGAGCCAAATCCTAGGAACCAAAATGGTCCACGACCCCAACAAGGAAACCAAGTTAATGGTGTAAATGCCATTCATACCTTAAGATCGGGAAAATAAATAGACAATAAGGTAGTTGCACTTGATGATATAGAGGACTCATCTGTCGAGTCACCTTCTAAAACTACTACCTTTCAACCTCAAGCACCAGAAACTGAAAATTCACCTAGTCCAGTACTTAAAAGTTCTAGAGCTCCTTTTTCAAACAGACTGAAATCTAATAAATCTGAATATTTAGATAAAATTTTAGAGGTATTTAAACAAGTCCAAGTTAATATTCCTCTTTTGGATATAATCCATCAGGTTCCAACTTATGCCAAATTTTTAAAAGATCTTTGCACTAGGAAAAGGACCACTAATGTACCAAAGAAAGCATTTTTGGCTGCAAGTGTCAGTTCATACCTATCTAGCCATGTGCCAATTAAATATAAGGACCCTGGAGCTCCAACAATTTCTTGTGTTATTGGAGAAACCAATATAAAAAAGGCCTTGCTAGATCTAGGAGCTAGTGTGAATATCCTTCCATATTCGGTGTATGAGCAACTAGGATTAGAAAAACTTCAACCTACTGGGATCACATTACAGTTAGCCGATAGATCTCTCAGGATCCCTAAGGGAATGGTCGAGGATGTTCTGATAAAGGTTGAAAATTTTATTTTCCCTATAGATTTTATTGTTTTAGAGACTGAGCTAGTTGCGAATCCTAAAGGACATATACTTGTCATTTTAGGAAGACCATTCTTAGCTACGGCCAATGCTGAAATCAATTGTCGAAATGGTCTAATGAAGTTATCCTTTGGAATATGACCATTGAGCTTAATGTTTTTAACTTAGAACAGGAATCCTTTTCTCATGCTGATGTCAATGTAGTCCAAGATGGTATTTATGAATCCATTGACATTAGTGATGATGAAGTCGACCTAGAGTCTAACCCCTGGTTAATCCATGAGTCTGAGGATGTCAATGAAATACTTAAAGAAAATCAGATTAATCAGGAATCGACACTTCCTACTGAACCAATCATTGAGATGGTGAAATCATCACCTAAACCATCGATAGAGGAAGCACCCATTTTAGAACTGAAACCCCTCCCAGAACATCTCAAGTATGCATATCTAGGACCCAAAGAAACTTTGCCTGTAATTATTGTATCAGACCTAGATCCCAAGCAAGAGGAGGAGTTAGTGTCAGTTCTAAAAGCAAATCAAGAAGCAATAGGTTGGACCATAGCAGATATCAAAGGAATAAGTCCTTCTATAGTTCAACATAGAATATACTTAGAGGAAGAGGCTAAACCAACAAGAGAAGCCCAAAGAAGGCTTAATCCAGCTATGAAGGATGTAGTTAAAAAGGAGATTCTGAAACTCCTAGATAGTGGAATAATTTATCCTATTTCTGATAGCTCTTGGGTAAGCCCAGTTCAAGTAGTACCCAAGAAATCTGGGGTAACAGTGGTCCAAAATGATGCAAACAAACTTATCCCAACTAGGACCCAAACGGGATGGAGGGTCTGTATAGATTATAGAAAGTTGAATGCTGCGACAAGAAAAGATCACTTTTCTTTGCCATTTATTGATCAAATGTTGGAAAGACTAGCCGGACAAGAGTTTTACTGTTTTCTTGATGGATACTCCGGTTACAACCAGATCTCCATAGCCGCTGAAGATAAAAAAAAGACTACATTCACCTGTCCATTTGGTACTTTTGCCTATAGACGAATGCCCTTTGGACTATGTAATGCACCGGCAACCTTCCAGAGATGCATGATCAGCATATTTTCAGATATGATAGAACAATTTCTAAAAATTTTTATGGATGACTTTTCTGTTTTTGGCCTAACCTTCTCTGAGTGTCTGAATCACCTGCAATTAGTTCTAGAACGATGTAAGGAGAAGCACTTAGTTCTCAACTGGGAAAAATATCAGTTTATGGTCAAACAGGGAATAGTTCTTGGCCATGTCATTTCTAAAAAGGGGATTGAAGTAGACAAGGCCAAAATAGATCTAATTGCAAGTCTTCCACCACCTAAATCTGTGAAAGAAATACGTTCATTTTTAGGTCATGCTGGATTCTGTAGAAGGTTTATTGCCAATTTCAGCAAAGTAGCACGTCCACTGACTAATCTTTTGGCAAAGGATACCAAATTTGAATTTACTCATGAGTGCTTGGAATCTTTTGAATGTCTAAAAAAAGCACTTGTATCAGCTCCAATCATTCATCCTCCTGTCTGGTCTGAACCATTTGAATTAATGTGTGATGCGTCCGATCATGTTGTGGGCGCAATCTTAGGTCAACGGATAAATAAGCTGCCTAGAGTGATATATTATGCAAGTAAAACCTTAAATGATGCGCAGCTTAACTACACCATAACTGAGAAGGAGTTCTTTGTCGTTGTCTTTGCTTTAGAGAAATTTAGATCTTATTTGGTTGGGACCCACACCATTGTTTACACCGATCACACAGCCATTAGACATCTCCTAGCAAAGAAGGATGCCAAGGCATGCTTAATCAGATGGATTTTGCTCCTTCAAGAATTTGACCTAGAAATTAGGGACAAGAAAGGCACTGAGAACGTTGTAGCAGATCATTTGTCCTGAATTCCAGTTGCACCATCTAGTGAACCACCCATCAATGAATCTTTCCTAGATGAGCAACTCATGTCTGTGTCTACTGAACCTTGGTTTGCTGATATTGTAAATTATTTAGCCATAGGTAAGATACCTTCTCATTGGACTAAGCAGGATAAATATAAATTCTTTGCCAAGTGAAGTATTTCATTTGGGATGATCCTTATCTTTTTAAACAATGTCCTGATCAAATTATTGAAGGTGTATCCCAGATAACGAAGTCATGAATATTTTATCTTTTTGTCATGATCAAGCATGTGGGGGTCACTTCACGTCTAAGAAAACTGCTGCTAAGGTTCTCCAATGTGGTTTTTATTGGCCCAATTTGTTTAAGGATGCTCATGAATATTGTAAAAGTTGTGCTCAATGTCAGAAAATGGGTCGAATCACCAAGCGACACATGATGCCACTCAACCCAATCTTGGTAGTTGAAGTTTTTGATGTTTGGGGGATCGATTTCATGGGACCATTTCCAAATTCCTTTGGAAATGAATATATTCTAGTAGCAGTTGATTATGTTTCAAAATGGGTAGAAGCAATTGCATGTAGAACACCCGATAGTAAAATGGTCATTAAGTTTCTTAAAGAAAATATTCTCTCCCGTTTCGGTATTCCTAGGGCAATCATTAGTGATCGGGGAACCCATTTTTGTAACCGACCTTTTGCAACATTGATGAAAAAGTATAATGTCAACCACAAATTCGCCACACCATATCATCCTCAAACTAGTGGGCAAGTTGAAGTGTCAAACCGACAAATCAAACAGATCCTGGAAAAAACTGTTAGTGCCAATAGAAAGGATTGGTCTTTGAAATTAATTGATGTACTTTGGGCATACCGAACCGCTTTCAAGACCAATCTAGGAATGTTTCCTTATAGGATTGTATTTGGTAAACCATGTCACTTGCCTATTGAGATAGAACACAAAGCCATGTGGGCCATCAAACAACTAAATACAAATTTGAACGATGCTGGAAACCATAGGAAGCTTCAGTTGAATGAATTAGAAGAACTTAGAAATGAAGCCTATGAAAATGCAAGGATATACAAGGAACGAACCAAAGCATTTCATGATCAATCAATTATGAGAAAAACTTTCAATATCGGACAAAAGGTGCTCTTATATAACTCTAGATTACATCTGTTTTCAGGAAAGCTTAGGTCTAGATGGACAGGACCATTTTTAGTAAAGAAAGTCTTTTCACACAGAGCTGTTGAGATAGAAAACCCAAGTAATGGTGTTATCTTTAAAGTTAATGGTCAACGATTAAAACCATTCTTGGAATTACCTGTCGAGACTGTTGAAGATGCCATGGTTCTTTATGAACCAACTTATTCTGATTAAATGCTTCGAGGTTTGGTCTGGTTGAAGACATAAAACTTAGCGCTTCTGGGAGGCAACCCAGCTTATTTAATTTCTAATGCTTTCTTTGTTTTCAGTTTGCTTAGGACAAATAAATTAGATAAACTCCATTGGGGACAATGTCGGTCATGTTGGGGGGAGAGCTTGAACAAAATCAGGTGTTATCATTTCCTTTTTCTTCCACTATGAGTTATTTCTTGCATTTAATATATTAAAAAAAAAATTGAAATAAATTAATCTAGAAAAGAAATAAGAGTAAGTTAGAAAGTATTTGCTAATAAATGTAGTGAGTCACGGAGAAGATTAGCTGGTTAGACTCTTGGTGGCCTAGGTCATTTAAAGACTATTAGCACTTCCAATTGCACATGCACACTAACAAGGTAAAGTAGGTGTTAATTGTAAAGCCAATTAAGGATTTGAGTATTATTTAAATTAGATAATTTTCTCTACACCCCAATTGAAGAAATTTGAATTTAAGGAAAGAGCTACCTTCCTGAAATAAAATGCAAAACACAGAGTAAATATGGATTGCCCTAAGCCTAGTAACCGGGTCTCTTCACCTAAGTCAAGTGTTGAGATTCGCATCAAACGGTGGTGGGAAGGCCAGGATGCTCAGCAAAAAAAAAAAAAAAAAAAATAGTGTGAAAGCTACCTTAGTTCTTTGTTTAATCTGGGGTGTATAGAAAATTAATCGAACTAAATTATGAAAAATGATACAATTGGCCTGTACAAGTTAATACTGAAATACTAAGTCAGTTATCACTCACACAAGTGCTATAAAACTTTAAGTGTACTCTAAGAAAGCTCCTAAGTAGACTGACTACCGATTCTAATTCAAAGCTCATTACTTAGTAATACTAGAAAACTTCTTGAATTTCGATCTTAAATTAATTTGCAAAGGAAGGATCTTTTTGGAATATGATCTTATTTTGGTACATTGCTAAAGGACCAGCAATGATTAAGTTGGGGAGTGTGATTTATGTCACAAATTGATATAAAAAGTATCAATTAATATCTAAATTATCTAACTTTATTAGAAAATTGATACTTGTTATTATATTTTGCAGAAGAAGAGGTCATCAATAGAAAGAACAAGAAAAGAGAATTCCAACGATATAAATTTTACACAAAACGGAGTTAAATTGACCCAGAAATTGAAGAATGAAGAAAGAAGACTCAATTGGGTCAAACCCGAGTCAAATCAGGTCAAAATTGATCAAAAATCAACTGATTTGATGATCTGGTTAGCCGTCTGGTCCACAGCAACAGGCGCCTGGACCATGGACCCATCGGCGCACCATAAACCAGCCAATCAGCGAGTCTCGGCTCACCGCAACGCATCGCGAGCCCGATCCACGCGTGCGGTCTAGGGCTCATGAGGAGAGAGAAGAAGGACCGAAGGACAACCTGGTAACTTCACATCACTCGATGGTCCGATCTTCTCTGATCAAGATCCAACGCTCCATATTTTTGCGCCATCGGACGGCCACCATCGCAGCCGGTCAAGATCCAACCGTAATCAAGGCAATTGCAAGAATCAATAAACACTAGGACAACACGGGATCCTTCTGCAGCGCGATCCAACGGACGAAATCTTCCAGCGCCTTGATCGGATGGTCCGCGATGCATCTGACCTGATCCCATCTCTGCAGCACGATCCAACGGCAGCGCTTCACCCAGATCATGATCTGACGGCCCAGAATCGCTCCCGGCTTGATTTATTAGATGAATTGGGTTCTTTAGATGAAGATCGGATGGCTGAAACAATTTCTAGGGTTTCTTGATGGATTTAAGTACTTTTTGAGCAAGATTTGAGCCCCTAAACCCTCCTAACAGCCCTCTAAAACCTCTTAATCCCACATCTAAAGTTTTGAAAACCTTATAACCCCCAAATGCCTATAAAAAGCCACCAAAGGCCCTTGTTTTAAGGAGGGGGAGATTCTTTCCTTTCGATCAAGCTTGTAACCCTAGATAGTGGGATTTTTAGATTTCTTCTCAAGCCTCGAGCTTTGAGGTTTTTGTAATAAATTTTTTTTATATAAAATCTTATTTTTATGCAATTTTATCTCTTTACATTATGCAATTTATTTTTCTTGCAATTAGGATAGTTTAATTTATGCAATTTAATTTTATGCAATTAGGTTAGTTTAAATTATGTAGTTTAAATTTATGCAATTAGGATAGTTTAATTTATGAAATTAGGATAGTTTATTTTTCTATATTTAAATTTTGCAAGTAGATTTAGATCATGTCTAGCTAAGCATCTCTTCTAGGGTTTGCGATGAAGCTAGATCATGAGTAGGGGTTTTACATAGGGTTCTTTCTTTTTCTTAGGGTTTCTTTTTCTTCCTCTTTTGCCAAGAATTTTTGATGAACTACAGTTGGGTCAGAGTCCCTTCATAGTTCATGCTTGATTCAGTGCATAGGAGGAGAAAACCCTAAGGGATCCTAGTTACTACTCTCCTGTAAAGAATCTTGATGGGTTATCGTTGGACCTTAGTCCCTTCATAATCTATGCTTGAAAAGATAAGAGGAGTAGTCGTTAGGATCAATAAGAAAAATTCTAGGTAGAATTCCCTAATCTAGATCTAGTGGATTCAAAAACCCTAGATCCTTAGTCTTATTGTCTTTAGCAAACAACTTTCAATTTTTGATTTTCGTTAAAGCTCGCTTGAGCATAGATTTGAAAATCATTTTTAAACCAAATCTTTGTGGGATCAACCCGTACTCGCTGGTCGTGCTACTCTGCACACTGTGCGCTTGCGGTTTTATTTACAAATTTTAAGATTTGCACATCAGGAGCTGAGTGTGATGCCATCAGATACCATTGCACTGCACTACAACAATAATAGTGCCATAGCCCTCGCTAAAGAGCCTAAGTCCCACCAGAAGTCCAAACATATAGAGTGGCAGTTCCACATTATATGCGAATATCTTGAGAAGAAGTTTGTCAAGGTACAGAGAGTCGACTCTGCAAAGAACGTGGCAGACCCGTTGACCAAACCTCTCAGTCAGCAAAAAATCGAAGCTCATCTTGAGAAGATGGATCTTAGGTATATGGCTAATTGACTTTAGATCAAGTGAGAGTTTGTTAGATGAGTGTCCTAGGATCTGATTATTGGCTGACATATTTTGTAATTTCAGGACTTAATTTTGTACTTGTAATATTTTTATTATTCATAAAGGATATTTTTATTTTCAATCATATTTATGTGTCCATAATTTATCTTAAAAATTAACAAAGATAATTTTTGTAAATTCTCAAGGTATTGAAAATTTGAGACATATATTAATTAGTAGTTAGTTTCTGAATGCTTTCGATCAAAAGATCATCACAGAGGATGGTGATCAATCCATTTAAAGATCGATACATGGATCATCTCCCTTCTGGGTGTTGAGAATTATGTCCTAAAATCAATCATATGATAATTGAGTTTTTCTTTGTATATAAATTATTAATTAATAAATAAAAATATTCTAATATTTTTCATCATAAAGTTACATCTTTCTTGAACTCTTGTGTTGTGATGAAGTCCTTAGAACTATGTTAGTATACGATAAAGAGAGGATTTATCGTATAGTTCTTAAATATATTCATGACCAAATAATACATCATTATAGGATGATGATATGTATCGAGTGGAGATCATTGTGTGCCATATGGGTTGGTTGTCCTTTTAACCAAGGAGTGTGATGACATTGGTATGGCATATAGATGAGATGTAGGAGTATATCGTTACTGAACAAGTGACTCACCTGCTGAGTGTTCTACTGTCAAGAGCTGCTCGCGAAGCATATGGGTATAAGTACCCCTCAAACCTGAAATCACCATAGTAACTTGCAAGCAACTTACTGTGCTTTGGAACTGGACTATTTGGATTTCTAATGCAGTGACAGAAGGCTATTGGGTACAGTCAAGTACTTACAAAATCTATGTGTGGATTAAGATGTGATTGACTCCTCTAGATTATTGGAGTTGATGTATCGCTGTATTTTAATTTAGTAAAATCTTGACCAGGATAATTCATGAGATAGATTTAAAAGGTTGAAATACAATGTGAATGAAGCGATCTCGGTGGACAGTTAACCTGAGACCATCCTAAAGCATTCAGGGTCAAATGGATGAATTGTGCGATAACCATATGCATAGATTTTGAAATGTTCTTTTATGATAATTCAACCTATCTGAATGTTAGAAACTATTACTAGATGGTATCTCGATTAGTACAGGAATCAGTTCCTATACTACTGGCTTAGTGTTTGAACATCTGGAGTCACGCATACAAGTCAGATACCGTAGAAAATTATTGGCCTATATTTGAAAGTCCAATTTGGAAGTACTGAACTTGATTGAACATATAAGATAACTTGATTGAGAATTAAGTTATGGATCAAACGGGATTGAAGAGTTGACTATTTAGTTAGCACTACACATGAGGTTCAGGTTTAATCCTGGGGATGAATTATTTCTAATCTATGATCTATGGATTTTATGAAAGATTAAATTTAAATACTGATTAATTTTAGATTAGATTTAAATTAATTTGACTTAATTGGGTTCAAAATCTAAGTTAGACTTGGTACAAAAATTTTAAAGAGTTTAGGATTGACAGTCTCGAAATTATTTCGAACTAGCTTTGAATTGGATTCGAATTGGATCCTTTTTGGATGAGATATTAGGAGTCCTACTTGTACTAGGATTCCCTCCTCCCTTAGGCTGACCAGCACCTGGCATGGTGCTGGTTGTGGGCATCCCATGTGGGTGTGGGAATCGATGCATTGTGGAGTGCCATATATGATGGCAATTCTATCTCATGTAGGAGTCCTTCTTTCATAAGTATTGGACTGATTCAAAGCATGTTTGAATTAGGAGTCCTATACTTATTAGGTCATAAGAATTATCTATAAATAGAGAAAATCTTTACCTATGGATGAATAGCAATCAAATAGCAAACAAATCAGATTGAGAGAAGAGAGAAAGAGAGAGAGAGAGGCATGAGAAGGGGCACCCCTTACCTTCTCTTTGGCATCACCCTTTGTTGCCGCCCATCCTCTCCTTGTCGTGGGCCCTCCCTTGGGAATCCCCCTTGCTGGTGTGAGGTGTCACACCAGTACCTCTTCTCTCTCATTTGGTTGGATTGCGAAGGTGATTTGATCGGAGTTCATCTACTTTTCTATATTGTTTGGTGTGCATGCGAAGTAGAGGGTTTGCACTTTCAAGCCTCTGCAAAGGTTGATTTCAGATTTTTGAAAATTTAATCTCCAATTCTACTGCTATTCAGATAAGAATTTAATCTTTATTTATATAGATTGGTAGAAAAGTTTTAGATACAATTTGGACTATCCGAAGAGAAACAGTTTTCCTTTCCTTCAACTGGTATCAGAGCAGGCCTTTGATACATGAATGCATAACTAAATTTTTTTAAATTATTTATATATTATATATAATTAAAATTTTATGTTAGATATTAAATCTAATTTAAATTTATTTAAATAAAATTTTTAATCTAATTTTGATTGAATTAGATGATCCTAATAAATGGTTGATTAAGGTTGTTATAAGTTTGTTATAACAGAATTTTGCTGTTATTGAATTTTTGATTGAATAACAACATGATTTGAAATCTATTTTAAATTTATTTTAATAAAATTTTAATATTATTATTTTCATTAATAGGTGAGACTTATTTCAGATCTAAATTGGATTGATTTTGATGGATATTTAGATCTGAACACTAATAAAATTCAGCACTACACTAAAATGGATTTAACCAAAAATTTAATCCTTATGCATTCATGTTTGTATCGAATTAATTTTTTAATATGATATAAAATTTAAAATTAATATTTTATAATCAGTATAAGATATATTTCAGATCTGATATGATGTATATGATGTATCAAATCTAATTAGATTAGATGATGAATATGATTGATAAGATTAAGAACATGTTCATGACATAAATTACTTTGTCAAAAATGCATATTGATGTGATTACATATGAAATTAGATTTTATATCTTAGTAGCCTAGTACTCAGATTGATGAGATCACCAGACCATCCGATCATAAGAAATTGAAGAGATTAATCTCTCTTTTGCCTATTCGATGGGTTCTCTTATGACGTGTAGGGGTGTCATTGTGATCTGATTTTATGAAGAAAAAAATGAATAGATTTTTATAAATTATTTTGATCATAAATATATTTACATTAGATCTAAAATGATTTATGATTTATTACAATAAGATAAAATTAAGATATAAAATTATTTTAAATCTGAATAGCATGTTACATAAGATGTAATCAGTATTGATCTAAAAGTTGTCATGATGTATGAGATATATGTATGAAGTTTAGATCATATCTATGCATGTTTAATTGTTAAACATATTATGAAAATTTATTTTCATAAATTGAAATATATAGTATGCTTTACCTGAAATCCTGGTAGAATAGTTCTATCGACTGAAATATATGTTTCACACACTTAATTTTGAATTAAGTTTGAATGATCTAGATTTGAGAATTGAAGATCATTAAGACACCACATAAAATGATGGGCAAAGAGTTTGCTTGAATCAGGTCCTTCTAATGGGTTAGACCTAGGGTTAGAAATACATATGGACTAAGTAGAGAAATTGATTAAATCTAATCAAGTATTGAATTAGATTAGATCAGAATTTTTCTAAATCAACCTCAATAGTTGAAGTTTGATCAAGTCCATATGTTTGACCCTAATAAATAGACCATGATCATGGCTCTATGGTTGAGCCCGAATCTTCTAGTGGACCAAATCAAAACTAATCAATCAGTTGGTGTCCAAGGTAAGTTTGGTAGATTTGATCAAGTAGTTTTTAATTAGAAGCTACTTACCTAGATGCGTCTACGGTGAGTTAAGGGCACATCCTTCCCACTGATCTCACTTACCTGACCAACATGGTGGATTATGTTCTAATTGAAGAAAATATGATAGTGTTATGCATGCAATTTTAAAATTTTTATACAGTGAAAGAATAAGATTAAATAATTTAATCTAAATCTCATGTAAATGACCATGCCATGACAAAATACATGAAATATGATGCACTATAGATCTGAACATAAAACTTGCATCGATCTCATTAATGTTGCAATCCTAGATCTAATTATTAGATCTAATAATATGGTCAAGATAGGTTAGAAATAATTACCAAACCAAAAAGATCTTGATCTTCACTAGTCTAACACTTGGAGAAGATATTCCTTAGGTCACTCATAGCCACACGAAGTCATCTGCCCTCTACAAGAAATCCACATGAAGACTGGCATAGATCAGGGTGCTCGGAGGTGCTAGTCTGCAAGGAACTTCGATGGTTGATTTCTTCCTTTTTCTTCAAAGGCCTTGGATACTCCAAAGGATGAAGAGATCTATAGGAGGAAGAGAGGAAGAGGAGAAGAAGCTCTAAAAATAAAAACACTAGCAAGGGAACTTGGATGTGATGCCAAGAAGAGGGCCACCCTTTTTATAGGCAAGGTCTAGGGTTTTGATCAAAGGGAAGGAGGCACTATAGAGTCCACACCCAAACCAATTTTGGGCATCCTAAATTTTTTTTGAAAAGACTCCTTAGCATAGAGAAGGAATTTTGTATCTCACAGGCCTAAGAACTCTCTAAGAAAAATAAAGAAAAAATTATTTAGGCACCAACAACTTTTCTTGTTTGAAAAATCCCTTTCTTTATTTTTGTCTTATCTTTAATTCGGATCGCATTCGGATTAGGTAAGATATGAAATTATGACTCATCAATGATTGCTGCCCACCCTTATTGGGTCTACTCCTTTGACATCAAAAGGCTCAAGCCAAATCCAATTTGGCATGGAGATATGGGCATGGGTTCAGGTGTGGCACAAGAGATAAGGATAGAGTCCCAGTCGACTGGGACTCTTCATTTCTAATTTGATTCTAATCCAAATCAAATTTGGATTGAACCCAATGATAGAAATAGATCTAATCTAATTAAAAATTTAATTATTTTAATAAATTTTTAATCTAATTAAAAATTAGTTGAGTCCAAATTCTGATCAAATCAGGATCAAATTTTTCTTGTAATCAGACTTGATCATATCAAAACCAATTTGAGTCGAATTGAATCTAATTTAATTAGACTTGATCAAAATCTCTTTACTAAATCAAATTGAGTCAATTAATAATTTAATTATTAATTAATTTTTTATTAATAGTAGAGTCTCAGTCTTAGTGGGACTCCTCATCAGAGTCACAATCCAATTGAACTCTCCAGCCATCAGATCTGATCAAATCTTCTAATGCATGTGACCCCATAAGTTCGAACCTAAGTCGGTAGCATAGAAATAACTTTCTATACTAATCGATGTAGCCATCTAGCAATGGTGACCCAACATCCGGATAGGTCAAAGTATTGCAAAGCAACATTCTAGAACCTACTGGCGTATGGTTACCGTATAATTCATCTCTTGGACCCTAATGCTCAAAGTGACCTAGGGTTTAATTGTCAATCCTAATTTAGTTGATCATATTATATTTTAATCTTTCAAATCTATCACATGGATTATCTTGATCAAGATTTTACTAAATTAAAATACACGGATGCATATCTCCTACTAATTCAGAGGGATCAATTTATTTTGACTCACACACCGACTTAATAAGTACTTGACTGTACCCAGTATCTTTTTTATCATTGAATTAAAAATCTAGATAGTTTGGTACTAAAGTACAATGAGTTACTTACAAGTCACCATGGTGTTCTTAGATCTGAGGGATACTTATACCCACACCCTTCACAAGCTACTTTTGACGGCAGAGTGCTCGACAAATGGTCACGTTCGATACGAATATACTTTTACATTCCATCTGCATGCCATAATAGTATCTCTACACTCCTTAGTTAAGAGGACAACCAACTCATATGGCACACAATGATCTATACTCGATATTGCTATTGTCCTATTAACAGCATATCATTTGATTGCGAATATTTTTAAGGACTAAATGATAAATCTTCTTTATCGATTAATTATAGTGCTAAGGACTTTATTAAAACACATGAGTTCTAAATAAGATGGATAATTTAGAACAAAAATATCAAATAAATTTTATTAATAAAAATTCATACATATTTACAAGTATGAGCATAATCGTTAACAGGCTGATGATTGATTTTGAGACATATTTTCCTACAACTCCCACTTGGACTAAAACCAATCAGTACAGTATTGTATACTCATCTTCAATTTGTGATCATCGAACTCTTGATCCTGAGAGCTTTAGTAAAAGGGTTGGATAGGTTCTCCTTTCTATCAATCTTCTGAAGATCGACGTCATCTCGATCCACGATCTCTCGGATAAGGTGGTAGCAGTGCAGAATATGCTTGGTGCACTGATAGGACTTTGGCTCATTGACTTGAACAATGATTTCAGTATTGTCACAGTATAATAAGACAGGACCATCAACGGAGGATGCCAGTCCGAGCTTGTCGATGAACTTCTGCAACCATACAGCTTCCTTCGCAGCATCGGATACTGCGATATACTCCACCTTGCAAACAGAGTCAGCTATCTTGAAACTCTTCTAGCAAATTGCTCTACTGTTCAGGGTAAAAATATAACTCGACACACTTTTACTATCGTCATGATTTGACTGAAAGCTAGAGTCGGTGAACCCCACTAGTTTCAAGTTAGTTTCATCATATACTAGCCACTCTTCATTAGTATTTCTCAAATACTTAAGGATGATTTTTATGACCTTCCGATGGTTCTCTCTTAGATCAGATTGGTATTTACTCACTACCCCTAGTGAGTATGCCACATTTGGTCTTGTACATGTCATGGCATACATTATAGAGTCTACTGCTAAAGCATATTGAACTCTACTCATATGCTCTCTCTTTTGAGGAGTTGTCGGACAATCTTTCTTCGAGAGAAAAATTTTATGTCCTATCAGAAGATAGTCTTTCTTGAAATTTTTCATATTGAACTATTTCAGCACGATATTTATGTGCATCGACTGGGACAATCCAAGCAACTTTTTTGATCTATCTTTATAGATCTTCATCCCAAAGATGTAGGATGTTTCTTCCAAGTCCTTCATAGAGAACTGAGATGATAATCAAACTTTTATCCCTTGTGATGTAGGGATATCATTTTTGATTAAGAGAATGTCATCCACATACAGAAGGAAGAATACAACCATAGAGTCATTTATCCATTTGTAAATACTAGGTTGTTCTTCATTCCTAACAAAGCCATACATTTTGATAATCTTATCAAAACACATGTTCTAACTCTAGATGCTTGTTTCAATCCATAGATGGATCTCTGAAGCTTGCACACCTTGGACTCATTTGTAGATATGAAACCCTCAGGCTGTATTATATACACCTTTTCTTGCAACTCTCTATTTAGAAAAACTGTTTTCACATTCATTTACCAGATTTTTTAGTCTATGTATGCCGCTATCGCAAGCAAAATTCGAATGGATTTGAGCATTGTCACAGGAAAAAATATCTCATCATAGTCAATACTATAATGCTGACGATAACCCTTGATAACCAAACAGATTTTATAGGTCTCTACCTTCCTATCTACGCCTCTCTTCCTTTCAAAGACCCATTTACACCCTATAGGTTTAACCCCTTCAGGTGGGTCAACTAATGTCCATACATCATTGACCTTCATAGACTCCATTTTAGATTTCATAGTTTCAAACCATTTATCAGAGTCGGACCTCTGCATTGCATCCATATAGGTGATCAGATCCTCATTGTTTTCATCGAGTTCAACATGATCCCCATCTCGGATCAAAAAATTATAGTATCTGTTGGGTATAAAATACCCCCCAGCCGAAGTTCGTGTCGGGAGTGACCCTCCAGGGATTCTACCGATGTCCGACCTTCGGCGATATCTTTTCGAACCTTCCCGACGGCCAAGCCTCTGCAATGTTCCCGAGTTCTGCCGACGGATAAACCTCCACCAGTGTTGACCGGATTCTCTGCGACGAACGGACTCCCTCCAGGTGTCTACGGTGGTCGACCACCTTCCAGACTTCATCCAGACTCCTACAGGAGCCGGACTTCATCCCCGACTGTGGCTGCAGGAAGACTTCATCCGGACTCCTACGGGAGCCGGACTTCTTCCCCGAACTCCAACTGCAGGAAGACTTCATCCGGACTCCTACGGGAGCCGCACCTCGTCTCCAACTCGGCTGAAGGAAGACTTCATCCGGACTCCTACGGGAGCCGGACTTCTTCCCCGAACTCTGACTGCAGGTAGTCTTCATCCGGACTCCTATGGGAGCAGACTTCGTCCCCGACTCCGACTGTGGGAAGACTTCATCCGGACTCCTACAGGAGCCGGACTTCTTCCCCGAACTCCGACTGCAGGTAGTCTTCATCCGGACTCCTGCGGGAGCCGGACTTCATCCCCGACTCCGACTGCAGGAAGACTTCATCCGGATTTCTACGGGAGCCGGACTTCCGCCCAGAATTCTATTGCAGGTAGACGTCATCCGAACTCCTACAAAGGCCAGACTCCGAACTTCTACCGCAAGCGATCTACCTCAAGCTTCTGCTACAAACGGTCTACTTCAAATCTCTACTACGAGCGATCCACACCGAATTTTCACTGTAAGCCTTCACCCGAGCTTCCATTGTGGATGAATTCCTTCCGAATTTCTGTTGCAGGCAGGCTTCGACCGAGATTCCTCGACAAATGATCCTCATCTGGGCTTCTACAGAGATCGAACTCCAATCGAACTTCTGTAGCAGATAGATTCCGGGCGAACTCCTGCGACACGCGAAATCCAGCAGCTGGACCCCTCCAGCGGGTGAACTTCTCCAGCGCCATCCGACGTGCACCGTCGGTCGGCCCTCTGTCGAATTCTATGCGAAACCAAACTTCATCTGCGGAAAGCCTCTGATCGAGCTCCTACGGCAAGTGGCCCTCGCCTGCAGTATTAACGCCCAAGGCACCCAACGGTAGAAGGTTCGCCCATGACATCCGAGCTCCTCTCAGATGGACGGCTACCTCTTTCCGCCCGGCACCTCAACCGAGCTTCGGCCAATAGGCCTCCACTCCCTGGCAGGCCACATTAATGGCCACGACTCTGCTCCACTTCCTGTGACGGATACCGCGTAGCTCCACCACTCCCTGGCATGTCACAGTAATGGCCACGACTCTGCTCCACTTCCTGTGATGGATTCCACGTGGCTCCTCCACTCTCTGGCAAGTCGCGACAACGGACACCGCTTCACTCCCCGCAACAGGCTCCACGTGGCAGGCCACGGTAATGGCCATGATTTCACTCCACTACTCTTCATAACAAACTCCTTCTGGCACCGAGCGGCCCACTGCCAGACGGTTACAAACGTCGCTATCAGTCTGTTGCACCCTCCGCCTATAAAAGGGAGACCCCAAATACGTTATTTTCTAAGCTCTAATTTCTATCTCAAAACTCTGCTAAAATTTTCATTCGAGCACTCTATTCTTGTTGAGGCAGAGAACTGACTTGAGCATCGGAGGGTCTTGCCGAAGCACTCCAAACTCCAGTTTAGACTTCCTTTGCAGGTCCCGACGGTGACTGCGGCTCCCTCGACTCCAGCTTCTCTGACGTCGGCAGATTTTTGCACCAACAGTATCTATCTGGTTGATGCGATACTCTATTGGATCTCCTTAATAGTGTCTCTATAATAGGTTCTGGGTTTGAATCATCAAATTCAGTTCTGTGGGTTCACCAGACTGTGTCGGTTCTATCTGTTGAACTTTCTCAAGTTCAACCTTAAAGACATTAATCCCTTCTCCAAAGAATTTTTTTTCTAAAAAGACTGTCCTAAGGCTGACAAACACCTTTTGTTCATCAGCAAGATAGAAGTAATACCTCTTAGTTTCTTTGGGATACCCAATAAAATTACATCTATCAGACCTGGCTCCTAGTTTATCTATTTTCAAATGTTTGACATAAGTTGGATATCCCCAAACCATAAGGTGTGAGCACTGGCTTACGTCCAGTCCATATCTCATATGGTGTTTTATTTACAGACTTATTAGGAACCCTATTAAGCACATAACAAGCCGACTCGAGTGCATATCCCTAAAAGGATATCGACAGAGTAGAAAAGTCCATCATGGATTGAACTATGTCCAACAGAGTTCGATTCCTCCTTTCTGACACACTATTTTGTTGTGGCATTCCAGGAGATGTCTATTGAGAGAGAATCTCATTCTCCTCAAGGTATGTCAGAAATTCACTAGAAAGATATTCTCCTCCTCGATCTGATCGCAGAGTTTTAATATTCTTTTCAGTTTATTTCTCTACGTCATTACGGAACTGTTTGAACATTTTAAAGGATTCAGACTTGTGTTTCATTAAGTAGACATACCCATACCTCGATAGATTATCTATGAATGTAATAAAATAGTGATATCCTCCTTTGACACTTGTGCTCATGGGTCCACATACATCAGTATATACTAGATCCAGAACATCACTAGCTCATTCACCTTTTCTAGTAAAAGGTGACTTGATCATCTTTTCAAGTAAACGAGACTCACAGGTTGGCAATAATTCACAATCATTTTTATCAAGAATTCTTTCTTGAGCTAATCTGTTCATCCTATTCTTGTTGATATGACCTAGCCTATAATGTCAAAAGTAGGCAGCCGTAACATCGACTATCCTAGGGTGTTTATTTGACATGTACATTACATTAGGTCTAGATATAATATAGATTCTATTGTTCAACTGTCCACACAATATTGTAATACCATTCAAAATAATATTATAAATTTTTTTTTTATTGATATTTCATAATTTGATTTGGCCAAAAGGCCTATAGAAATAATATTTTAAAAAAAATTAGGATAGCACTGACATTCATTAAGAACAATAAATTGAGACTCGAATACAAACTTGATGACTCCTAAAGCTAGAACTGAAACTGATCTTCAATCTTCAATGTTCAAAAATCCCTCATCGACTCCAAATCTCTTACTGACCTGAAGATCCTACAATGAATTGCAAATATTAATAGGGCTTCTGATATCCAATATTCAGGTCATTGTATCAAAAAGAGAGAAGTTACAAGGTGTTATCACATAAGTACCTTGTCTAGCAACCGATTGCTTCTTCTTCTTTGGCCTGTTCGGATCAAGAAAAGCAATATACTAGGATAATTTCTCTTCCAATGATCCTGCTTCTTACAGTAGAAGCACTCTGCCTGACTTTGATCGGCCTTGAACTTGAGTTTTTGGGTCTGACTCCGAGCACTTTGCACCTCTTTATTTTTTTCTTTTTCTCTTTCTTAAAGGGACGATGCCCATTCGAAGAAGATCTTTTCACTATATTCACCGTCTCTTTATGGAGCTGGTGATCCTTCTTAAAAGTCTGTAACAACCCCAATAGATCATGGTAGTTGACTACAGGCTTCGTCATTCTAAAATGACTGAGAAATGATAGGTGGGAATTAGATAGGGAGTTCAGGATCGCATCCTTCTCTAGCTGTTTATGCAAGGGAAAGCCAAGCTTGCTCAGTTTCTCAATCTATTTGATCATGTACAATACATGATCGATGACAAATGCTCCCTCCCTCATCTGAGCATTGAAAATAGTGCAACTAGTCTTGTGCCGTTCAACATCGTCGGGAGTACCAAAAGACTCTCAATACTTGGAGCATTTCCTCTGGCTGAGCCTCTTCAAATTTTCGGCTAAACTCGTCATTCATGAAGGCTTGCATAATACAATGAACCGTAGTGCGATCATTGAGCCACTTCAAATAAGTATCTCAAACTGTACCTCGGGCATTGGGAGCAGGCTTCTCAGGTGCCGGATCTGTAATCACATACAGAATCTGTTTGTGCTTCAGGACGATCTTAAGTTTTTGATACCAGTTATTGAAATTGGATCCCTTCAACTTCTCACTGTCCAATAGTGATCGAAGCGACAAGTTTGAGGCCACATCTGCACATACAAAGATAAACCAAAATCTAATTAGTATATGAATTATTTAAGTCTAAAGACATAGACTTTAGTCTAAAAGTTCTTTCACTATTTTATACGAATCAGTAGCCTCTACCTTTAATTCGAGAAATTACTTTAATTCTTTAGTGGATACTAGAATCCATATAGACTGTACATGAGTCTGACTTTGGCCGGCTCACCCATGTGCATCCATGGGTATGTTCATTAACCAATTATTTTATCAAATAATTTTTAGTACTTGATTTAGCCCTAGATAACTTTTCAGTTGACTTTGATCTTCTCTGCAAGCCCCTGATTAGGTCCAACCATTAACATGATCATACTTACGAATCTAACTACTAAATGATTAGGCCCAATCTTGATCGGCTCACCTGACCATCTGACAGAAAGACTCGACTAAGTCATCATATTATGAATGATAATTCCAATCGTAGATGGACACCAAGCCTTGGGCCTCCAATGATCATCATACTAATGGACCCATTATCATCCAACTTAATGGGAGGCTATGATCTAGTTATCACCATAACCAGCTCATTTTAGAGACTTAATAATTTAGAAGATTTAATTATGATTTAAGAAAAGAGAAGAAGAGATCAATTAGTAGACCATAATCCTCCCACTGACTTCATTAAGTCACTGAATGGGTTTGGGTCATGTTGATTGAAATGGCACCTATATCAGTCACACTGATCAACCTTAATGGTATGGGTTAACTTGAATTACTTAACAATCTAATTAAAATATAATTCATCAAATTGGCCAAGTAAGTAAGATCGATGGAAGGGTCTGCTAAGCTTGCCTTAGACACCATTGAAATGGCCAGGTAAGCCGCTCTCAATTAAAAACCACCGGTCAAAATATCAAACTTATCTTAGACACTAATTAGTTAATTAATTTTGATTTGACCAACCTAATGATTCGGATTCAACCACTGAGCCACAATCAAGGTCCATTTGGTCTAATCAAAGACATAGACTGGACCATCTACAACTATTGTATTAGAGAAATCCTGATTAATCTAATTCAATATTTGATTAGACTTAATCAATTTCTTTACATGGTCAATCAATTCTTTGATTCTAACCTTAGATCTAATCTAATTAAAAAAAAAATCTGATTTGAGCTAACCCATGCCTCATGTTTTATGCAATGTCATTAGATCTCAATTTACAATTCTAGATCTAATCAGTCCAACACCTAATTCTTAATTAAGTTTTGCATCAATATGGTTTAGGTTTTGAAAATAATTTTTATGTAAACTTTTTACATTAAATCATAAAATCTTTTAGATCAAATCTAAATTTTTATGATTTTAAATCAAAATAATTTTAATTAATCAAGATTAGATGTAACTAATTTCTTCGCAACTTGCATCATATACAACAGCACCTAAGATTTCAAGATCTAAGATTTTGTAAGAAAATAAGTTTTTCTCTTTTCACTTTCTTCTTCATGGGACCTCACAGTGGTAGTCCTACACGCCATAAGAGCACCTCATTGAATAGAAGGAGAGGGTCATGAAATCCTACTTGCTCCTATGACCGAACGACTTGGTGATTATCCAATCTGAGTATTTTGCTACTCAGAACATCTAATCTAAATATGATAAAAATTAGATCTAAAAATAAATATATTTAGATCTAATCTAAATTATAAATAATTAGACCTAATATCATAAAATTAGATCTAGAGGCATAATAAATTATATCAAAATAACCATGGCTCTGATACCAATTGAAAAAAATATTGGTAGTGCTATGTATGCAATTTCAAAATTTTTATGCAGTGAAAGAATAAGATTAAATGATTTAATCTAAATTATATGCATAATATCTAATCTAGACTATCATACCATGACAAAATATATAATATATGATTCACTTTAGATCTGAACATAAAACTTACATCGATCTCATCGTTGCTGCAATCCTAGATCTAACTATTAGATCTAACAATATGATTAAGACAGATTAGAAACAATTATCAAACCAAAAAGATCTTGATCTTCGTTGGTCCAACACTTGGAGAAGATATTTCTCAGATCACTCACAGCCACATGAAGTTGTCTGGCCTCTATAGGAAATCCACACGAAGACTGGCACAAATCAGGGTGCTTGGAGGTGCGAGCCTGCAAGGAACTTCGATGGCTGATTTCTTTCTTCTTCTTCAAAGACTTTGGATGCTCCAAAAGATGAAGAGATCTATAGGAGGAAGAGAGGAAGAGGAAGAGAAGCTCTAGAAATAAAAACACCAGCAAGAGAACTTGGATGTGATGCCAAGAAGAGGGCCACCCTTTTTATAGGCAAGGTCTAGGGTTTTGATCAAAGGGAAGGAGGCGCCATAGAGTCCATGCCCAAAGTAATTTTGGGCATCCCAAAATTTTTTGAAAAGACTTCTTGGCATGGAGAAGGATTATGGTGTCTCACACACCCAAGAACTCTCCAAGAAAAATAAAGAAAAAATTATTTAGGCACCAACAACTCTCCTTATTTGAAAAATTTCTTTCCTTATTTTTATCTTATCTCTAATTCAGATCGCATTCGAATTAGGCAAGAGATGGAATTATGACTCATCAATCATTGCTGCCCACCCTTATTGGGTCAACTACTTTGATGCCAAAAGGTTCAAGCCAAATCCAATTTGGTGTGGAGATATGGACATGGGTTCAGGTGTGGCACAAGAGATAAGGATAGAGTCCCAATCGATTGGGACTCTTCATTTCTATTCTGATTCTAATCCAAATCAAATTTGGATTAAATCCAATGATAGAAATGGATCTAATCTAATTAAAATTTTAATTATCTCAATAAATTTCTAACTCAATTAGGAATTAGCTGAGTCCAAACCCTGATCGAATCAGGATCAAAGTTTCCTTGTAATCAAGCTTGATCATATCAAACCCAATCTGAGTCAAACTGAATCTAATTCAATTAGACTTGATCCAAAGCTCTTTATTCAATTAAATTAAGTCAATTAATAATTTAATTATTAATTAATTCTCTATTAATAGTAGAGTCTCAGTCCCAGTGAGACTCTCCTCCAGTGTCCCTGTCCCAGTGGGACTCTTCACCAGAGTCACAATCCAATTGAACTCTCCAGCCATCAGATCTGATCAAATTTTTTAATGCGTGTGACCCCATAGGTTCGTACCTAAGCCTGTAGTATAAAAATAACTTTTTATACCAATTGATATAACCATCTAGCAATGGTGATCCGATGTCCAGATAGGTCAAAGTATTGTAAAGCAACATTCTAGAATCTACTGACGTATGGTTATCGTATAATTCATCCCTTTGACCTTAATGCTTAAGGAGACCTAGAGTTTAACTGTCAACCCTAATTAAGTTGACCATATTGTATTTTAACCTTTCAAATCTATCACATGGATTATCTTGGCCAAAGTTTTACTAAATTGAAATACACTGATGCATATCTCCTACTAATTTAGAGGGGTCAATTCTATCTTGATTCACACACCGACTTGACAAGTACTTGACTGTACCCGGTATCCTTTCATCATTGAATTAAAAACTCAGATGGTCTGATATTAAAGTATAGTGAATTGCTTACAAGTCATCGTGGTGGTCTTAGGTCTGAGGGATACTTATACCTATACCCTTCACAAGCTACTCTTGACAGCAGAGTGCTTGGCAAATGATCACGTTTGATGCAAATATACTCCTTCATTCTATCTGCATGTATAACAGTATCTTCACACTCCTTGATTAAGAGAATAACCAACTCATATGACACACAACAACCTATACTCGATATTGTTATCGTCCTATTAACAGCATATCATTTGGTCATGAATATTTTTAAGGACTAAATGGCAAATCCTTCTTTATCGATTAATTATAGTCTTAAAGACTTCATTACAACACAAGAGTTCTAATAAGATGGATAATTTGTAATAAAAATATCAAATAATTTTTATTAATAAAAATTCATATATATATTTACAAGTATGAGCATAATCGTCAACAGACTGATGATTGATTTTGGGATATATTTTCCAACATTGATTAGGTTATTAGTCGATTCGAGTAGATCCATGCCATCAAGGTTAATCAGTGTGACTGATTTAGGTATCTTTAGACCAGCTTGTGTCTAATCATCTACATGACTTGGTGAAGTCAGTGGGAGAATTTACAGCTTGCAGATCATCTTCTTCTCTTATTCTCAGATCAATAAAATTAAATCTTCTAAATTATTAGGTCTATAAAATGATATAGTTATGAGATTATTGGGAAATATATCCCAAAAGCCAATCGTCAAGCTGTTGACGGTTGAGCAATCAAGTATAGTAATTGATTTATTAATAAGTAAAATATATTTGGCATCTTCATCATAAGCTTTCATCTTCTAATGAACTCCGTTGTTATGATGAAGTCCTTAGGACTATTTAGATTCGATAAAGAGAGAATTTATTGATTAGTCCTTAAAACAGTTCACGACCAAATGATAGGCTGTTAATAAGGACGACAGCTTCTATCGAGCATAGGTCGCTGTAGGCCATATGGGTTGGTTGTCCTCTTAATCAAAAAATATGGAGACACTGGTATGGCATACAGGTGAGATGTATTGGTACATCATCATTGAACGTGACTAACTCCAGAGTATTCTACTGTCGAGAATGTCTCTAATGGGATATAGGTATAAGTGTCCCTTAGACTTGAGATCACCTCAGTGACTTGCAAGCAACTCACTGTGCTTTGATACTGGACTAACTGAATTTCTAATTCAGAGATGGAAGGCTTCTGGGCACAGTCAAGTACTTGCGAAGTTAGAGTGTGATCGAGATGAGATTGACCACTCCAAGAGTTGGAGAAGAATGAGTCGCTGTATTTTAATTTAGCAAAACCTTGGCCAGGGTAATCCATCAGATGGATTTGATATTTTGAAATATAATGTGGACAACCTGATAAGAGTTGATAGTTGAACTCTGGGGTGTTCTATGATCATTTTGGTCAAGGGGATGAATTATATGAAAACTATATCCGCATGGATTCTAAGGATGTTGTTCTACACATTCGACCTATCCGATCGTCGGGTACCATTGCTAGATGGTCACTTCGATTGGTACAGAAATTTATTCCTGTACTACCAGCTTAGGTTCGGACCTATGAGGTCACACACATTAGAGTTCATGATCCAATCAGATGGTTGATCAATGATTAAGAATCGTTCTAGGGTTAAATGATCAATATGATTGACATTTAACCCAGTGCAAGTGTTGCAGGAGGATCGATTAGCAATTCGATTGCTAATTGGCTTAATTTGATTAAGCCAATGGACTGAGATTAAGTCTAATTAAATATGATTTAATTAGATTTGATTTGAGCTTGATTGGATTAAGTCCAATTGGTTTATTGGATAAGCCAAGTGCAAGGAAAAACTAGTCCTAGTTCAACTAGGACTTGGGTCAATCTAATTTCTAATTTGATTAGAAAATTAAATCAGATTTAAATCTAATTTAATTTGATTAAATTAGATTTTTAATTAGGTTAAGACTTATTTTAATTGGGTTGATCTAATTTTTATTTGATTTGATTTGAGAAACCAAATTAAAACAAGTCATAAGATAGAATCCTAGTAAGACTAGGATTCCACCTTGCACCACATAAGCCTTCCCCACGCCCTCTCTCTCATTCAACGCCAATCTCCTCTTATTTTGCATGACAAAAGCCCTCTCTCAGGTCTCTCCCACATTTTCAAAAGGTCTCCTCTCTTCTTTCTTACATGGAAGGTGGTTTGGATCAAATAAAAAAGGAATAAGTTTGGATTTCGAATTCTATGAGATAGAGTTTTAGAAATCCAAAATTCTTTCAATTTTACACCGAATCTATCTAATTTTTCTTTGGAATTTTCATGACTTTTAGGGTATATATTATGCACCCTTTTCTAGTGATCCATGCACAAAAATAAGGAGGAGGTGCTCAAGAGTTGGGTGCCCCTTTACTTGCCATGTTTGGATAAGCCTTGACTAGGTATTTGACCTAGACAAGGACTCTATCATATCTCTCTATATAAAATGAGTTTCTTCATAAAAGTTTTGAAGAAGATAGAGATTTGAGATTCCTTTGGGCCATCCAAAAATTAGAGAGAAAGACCATTGGGTCGTGGAGATATAAAATACACAAGTTAGGGTGTCTAGAGAGAGAAACGAGAAGAAGAAGAGGGTCTTCTTCTAGGGTTGCTTGTTTTCATATCTTTCCTCCCTCCAACTTGAGTTTCCAGAGAGTGTCTCAGATCTAAAACTCTTTCTACTTTTCATCTTTGGAAGAGTCCAAATCAAAAAGAAGGAGGCACCTGATCAACCATCAAAGAAAGATCAGCGCAGTACTAGCATACTGTGCTGATTTCCTGAAGCAGGACTTCTGATCGAGATTCGTGGGCTCGTGTGGAAGATTCCTAGAGGTCGGATGCATGTGTGGCTTGCAACATCATCCTCAAGCCCGGATCAACGAGGTTAGAACGTCTAACTTATAAGGTAATAGATCTGATCTATTGTTTAATACATACATTAGATGTAGTATAGAAGCATGTTAATATGATCAACATGTAGTTCATGCTATATTTATATATTTTAATTTTTAATTTAATACTATATAATAATCATGTAATAGAATCTTAGATCTAAAGATTCTCTAATTTTAGAAAATAATTTTGATTTATTTTAGTCTTCCGTTGTATGATCTTGAAAAAGTTTCAAGATCTAACCCTGAAACCCTAGATCTGGTTCCTACAATTGGTATCAGAGCCTAGGTTCTTTATTACATGATTATTTATACATGTTTAGATTATTTTTTAGATTAGATCTAATTTAAAATCTGATTATTAAATCTGAAATTAAAATTTTAGATCAATCACGAACTGCAAGGTTGTTCTGCTGTAAGGTTTACCCCTTACAGTGCAAAGATTGTCCTAGTTTGTGTAGATCTATCTTTAATCATAAATTTGTTAAATATGATCTAGATTAAATTTATGATTTATTAGATTTAAAAAATATTTAAATCTGAAATAAAATCTCTTTATTAATAATTTTTGTGCAAAAAAATTGTTTAAAGTTGAAACTGTTTCAATTACATGAACATGTTTAGATTAGATCTAAAGTAGTTTCATGTTTATTTCACTTGTATCTTGATTATAAATCAAACATGCAATATGATTGGTAGAATCATATTGTAAAATTATTTTACAAATATAAAAATTATTTTTTGAAAAGCCGAACCCAACCCTCAGCCCAAAACTTAATTAAGAATTAAGAAGTTGTTTGATTAGGTTCTAGAATTGTGAATTGAAGAACTTAAGACACAAGCCATAACACATTGGGTTAATGGGTTAGTGAGAATTAGGTCCATTAATTGGGTTAGACCTATGGTTAGATTGAAGATGGACTTAATTAGAGAATTGACTAAATCTAATCAATTGTTGTCTTAGATTAGGTCAAGGATTCTCTAGATCAATTACAATAGTTGTAGTTGGTCAAGTCTATGTCTTTAACGAGAACCAAATGGACTTGATTCTTGGCTAAGTGGTCTAGCATGAACTGTTAGGTTGATTTAATCGAAACTAATTAAACCAGTTGGTGTCTAAGGTAAACCAGACCGGTGGTTTTTAATTGGGAGCCTGCTTATCTGGCCATTTCTGATGGTGTCTAAGGCAAGCTTTGGCAGACTCTCCCACTGATCGAACTTACTTGGCCTCTTGGTGAAATTATGTTTTGATCAGATCATTTGACTATTCGAGCTGACCCATGTCAGCTAGGTAAATCAATGTGACTGATTTAGGTGCTCCTAGACCAGCCCTTTTAATGGTCTCCCTTAAGCTGACTTGGTGAAGCCAATGGGAGGATCATGATAAGCTAGTTCATCTGACCTCATCCTCTATATTATTTAAATCTTCTAAAATTATTAGGTCCTTAAAATGATAAAGTTATAAAGATAACTGAGTCATAGCCTCCCATTAAGGTGTTTGATAATGAGTCCATTAACTCAATAATCACTACAGACCCAAAGGCCGGTACTTGTTGACTAATAGAATTATCACTCATCATATGACGACTTGGAAGTATCTCTCTAATGGTGGTTAGGTGAGCCAACCAAAGTTGGGCTTAATCATTCGTTGGTTAGATACACCAAGTATGATCATGTTAATGGTTGTACCTAACCGGATCCTTACAGTGGAGGCCAAAGCCTACTGATTAGGTTTCTGAGGCAAAATTAAAATTACTAAAAATTGTTTAGAGAAACAATTGGTTATGAACCTACCCTTAGATGTACATGGGTTGGCCAACCAAAGTTGGGCTTGTGTGCAGTCTAAATGATTCTAGTACCTACTAAGGAATTAGGGTAATTCCTCGAATTGGAGGTAGAGACTATCAATTCGAATAAAATAGTGGGAGAAACCTTTTGATTAAAGTCCAAATCTTTAGGTTTAGTGAATCAATTACTAATTAGGTTATGGTTCTCCTTTGTGCAAATATGGCCACTTTCCTATCGCTCTGATCATTGTTGGACAATGATAAGTTGGTGGGACCCAACTTCGTAGCTGGTACCGAAAGTTGAAGATAGTCCTGGAGCATGAACGGATCCTATATGTGATAATGGATCCTGCACCTGAGGAGCCAGCTGTCAATGCATGTGGAACAGTCAGAGACACTTACCAGAAGTGGCTCAATGATCGGACCACGGTGCACTGTATCATGCTGGCTGCTATGAGCGATGAGTTCATCGCAGATTCGAGATGGCTCAGCCAAAGGATATGCTTCAAGTGTTGGAGGATGCCTTTGACACACCCGATGATGTGGAGAGGCACAAGACTAGTTGTGCCATCTTCAATGCCAAAATACGGGAAGGTGCCTCTGTCACTGATCATGTATTGTACATGATCGAGCTGATGGAATGATTGAGCAAGCTCGACTTTCTCTTGCATGAGCAGCTTGGGAAAGATGCAATACTGAACTCGCTGCCCAAGTCTTATCTTCCATTCCTCACTCATTATAGAATGACAAAGCCTGAAGAAAACTACCACGGATTACTGAGGTTGCTTCAGAACTTTGAGAAGGATCACCAACTCCTCAAGGAGTCAGTGAACTTAGTGGGAGGTTTGTCTTCTGATTCTCGACCCTTTAAGAAAGGGAAGAAGAACAAGAAGAAGAAAGTGAAGAAGGTGCAAGTTCAGACTGGGACATCAGTGCTGAGCCAGACCAAAAAGATTAAGCCTGATAAGAGTCTATTCTACTGACAAGCACCCTAGATTAGATAGTGTGTCAGATATCTACTTATGGCATTGGAGGCTAGGTCATATAAACAAGAACAGAATAAACAGGTTGACTCAAGAGGGAATCCTCGAAGTCAGTGATTGTGAATCACTTCTAACCTGTAAGTCCTATCTTCTTGATAAAATGACCAAGTCACCTTTTACTGGAAAAGGTGAGAGAGCTACTGAGCTCTTGGGCCTAGTACATACTGATGTATGCGGGCCCATGAGCACCAGTGCTAGAGATGGATATTTCTACTTCATAACTTTCACGGATGACCTATCCCGATATGGATATGTCTATCTGATGAAACATAAGTCAGATTCATTTGAAATGTTCAAACGATTCCAAAGTGAAGTAGAAAAACAAACTAGAAAGAGTATTAAAACTCTTCGATCTGATCGAGAATACCTTTCTAGTGAGTTTCTCACATATCTAGGAGAGAATGGGATTCTCTCCCAATGGACTCCTCCAGGAACACCACAGCATAATGGTGTGTCTGAAAGGAGGAATCGGACTCTGTTAGACATGGTCCGATCCATGATGGATTTTGCTAGCTTGCCAATATCTTTCTGGGGATATGCACTCGAATCGGCCTGTTATCTGTTAAATAGGGTTCCAAGTAAGTCTATAATTAAGAATCCATATGAGATATGGACAGAACGTAAGCCAGTACTTTCACATCTTAGGGTCTGGGGGTGCTCGACCTATATCAAATGATTAGTCACAGACAAACTTAGACCTAGGTCTGACAAATGCTCATTCATAGGGTACCCCAAAGAGACAAAAAGATATTTTTTTACCATGCTGATGAACAAAAGGTGTTCGTCAGCCTTAAGGCAATCTTTTTAGAAAAGGAGGTCCTTGGTGAAGGAATCATTGCCTCTAAGGTTGAACTTGATAAAGTTCAACAGGTAGAAGGACCGACACCAATAGCTAAACCTGAGTCGGATATGATTAGATCAGATCCAGAGCCCAATGTACCTGCACCATTAAGGCGATCCGGTAGAGTACCACGTCAGTCGGACAGATACTATGGTTTCTTGGTCTGGGATGGTGATCCCATCGAACTTGATGAGAATAATGAGGATCCGATCACCTATATGGATGCAATGCAGAGACCTGATTTCAAGAAATAGCTTGAAGCCATGAAATCCAAAATGGAGTCCATGAAGGTCAACGATGTATGGACATTGGTTGACTCACCTGAAGGGGTTAAACCCATTGGGTGTAAATGGGTCTTCAAAAGGAAGAGGGGCGCAGATGGAAAGGTGGAGACCTATAAAGCCCATCTGGTCATCAAGGGGTATCGTCAACGTTATGGTATTGACTATGACGAGATATTTTTCTCTGTGGCAATGGTCAAATCCATTCGGATAATGCTTGTAATAGCTGCCCATCTGGATTATGAGATCTGGCAGATGGATGTAAAGACAGCTTTCCTGAATGGAGAGCTGACCGAAGAGGTGTATATGATACAACCTGAGGGTTTACATCCACAGATGAGTCCAAGGTGTGCAAGCTTCAGAGATTCATTTATGGATTGAAGCAAGCTTCTCAGAGTTGGAACATGCATTTTGATAAGGTGATCAAAACGTATGGCTTCATTAAGAATGGAGAAGAGCCCTGTATCTATAAATGGGCAAATGTTCCAGTTGTGGTATTTCTTATCTTGTACGTGGATGACATTCTCTTAATCGGGAATGACATCCCCGCACTACAGGGAATAAAAGTTTGGTTGTCATCACAGTTCTTCATGAAGGACTTGGGTGAAGCATCCTACATCCTAGGGATGAAGATCTATAGGGATAGATCTAAAAGGATGCTTGGGTTATCCCAGTCTATGTACATAGACACTGTGCTGAAGAGGTTCAGCATGGAGAATTTCGAGAAGGGCTATCTACCGATAGGCCAAGGAATTTCTCTCTCTAAGAAGGATTATCCGACAACTCCTGAAGAGAGAGAGCGTATGAGTAGAGTCTCATATACTTCAGCCGTGGGATCTATCATGTACGCCATGATATGTACAAGACCAGATGTGGCATACTCACTAGGAGTAGTGAGTAGATACCAATCTGATCCTAGAGAAAATCACTGGAAAGTGGTTAAAGCCATCCTTAAGTATTTGAAAAATACTAAGGACCAATGGTTGGTTTATGGTGAGTCAGATCTGAAACTTGTGGGGTTCACAGACTCTAGCTTCCAATCTGACCATGATGACAGTAGGAGCGTGTCGGGTTATATCTTTACTCTGAATGGTGGAGCCATCTGCTGGAAGAGTTCCAAGCAACATACTGTGGCAGACTCTGTTTGTGAAGCGGAGTACATCGCAGCATCAGATGTCGCGAAGGAAGCTATGTGGCTGAGAAAATTCATCAACGAGCTCGAAGTAGCACCCTCCCTCGATTGTCCAATCCTGCTCTACTGTGATAGCACTGGTGCCATAGCTCAGGCGAAGAAATTCAAAGCACATCAGCGGACGAAGCACATCTTGCACCGCTTCTACCTGGTCTGAGAGATCGTGGATCGAGGTGACGTCGACCTTCAGAAGATCGATGGAAAGGAGAACCTGACCGACCCCTTCACTAAAGCCCTGGTGATAAAGGAGTTCGACAATCACAAGTCGAAGATGTGTATTAGATACAGTGCTGAGTGGCTTTAGGACAAGTGGGAGTTGTTGGGAAATATGTCCCAAAAGCCAATCGTCAAGCTGTTGACGGTTGAGCAATCAAGTATTGTAATTGATTTGTTAATAAATAAAATATATTTGGCATCTTCATCATAAGCTTTCATCTTCTAATGAACTCCGTTGTTATGATGAAGTCCTTAGAACTATTTAGATTCGATAAAGAGAGGATTTATCAATTAGTCCTTAAAACAGTTCATGACCAAATGATAGGCTGTTAATAAGGACGACAGCTTCTATCGAGCATAGGTCGCTGTAGGCCATATGGGTTAGTTGTCCTCTTAACCAAAAAGTATGGAGACACTGGTATGGCATACAGGTGAGATGTACTGGTACATCATCATTGAACGTGACCAACTCCAGAGTATTCTACTATCGAGAATGTCTCTGATGGGATATAGGTATAAGTGTCCCTTAGACTTGAGATCGCCTCAGTGACTTGCAAGCAACTCACTGTGCTTTGGTACTGGACTAACTGAATTTCTAATTCAGAGATGGAAGGCTTCTGGGCATATTCAAGTACTTGCGAAGTCAGAGTGTGATCGAGATGGGATTGACCACTCCAAGAGTTGGAGAAGAATGAGTCGCTGTATTTCAATTTAGCAAAACCTTGGCCAGGATAATTCATCAGATGGATTTGATATTTTGAAATACAATGTGGACAATCTGATCAGAGTTGACAGTTGAACTCTGGGGTATCCTATGATCATTTTGATCAAGAGGATGAATTATATGAAAACTATATCCGCATAGGTTCTAAGGATGTTGTTCTACACATTCGACATATCCGGTTGTTGGGTACCATTGCTAGATGGTCACTTCGATTGGTATAGAAATTTATTCCTGTGCTACTGACTTAGATTCAGACCTATGAGGTCACACACATTAGAGTTCATGATCCAATCGGATGGTTTATCAATGATTAAGAATCGTTCTAGGGTTAAATGATCAATATGATTGACATTTAACCCAGTGCAAGTGTTGCAGGAGGATCGATTAGCAATTCGATTGCTAATTGACTTAATTTGATTAAGCCAATGACTGAGATTATCTAATTAAATATAATTTAATTAGATTTAGTTTGGGCTTGATTGGATTAAGTCCAATTGATTTATTGGATAAGCCAAGTGCAAGGAAAAACTAGTCCTAGTTCAACTAGGACTTGGGTCAATCTAATTTTTAATTTGATTAGAAAATTAAATCAGATTTAAATATAATTTAATCTGATTAAATTAGATTTTTAATTGGGTTAAGACTTATTTAAATTAGGCTGATCTAATTTTGGTTTGATTTGGTTTGAGAAATCAAATTAAAACAAGTCATAAGATAGAATCTTAGTAAGACTAGGATTCCACCTTGCACCACAAGCCTTCCCCACGTCCTCTCTCTCATTCAACGCCAATCTCCTCTTATTTTGTGTGACAAAAGCCCTCTCCCAGGTCTCTCCCATGTTCACAAAAGGTCTCCTCTCTTCTTTCTTACATGGAAGGTGGTTTGGATCAAATAAAAAAGGAATAAGTTTGGATTTCGAATTCTATGAGATAGAGTTTTAGAAATCCAAAACTCTTTCAATTTTGCACCGAATCTATCCAAATTTTTTTTAAAATTTTTATGGATTTTAGGGTATATATTATGCACCCTTTTCTAGTAATCTATGCACAAAAATAAGGAGGAGGTGCTCAAGAGTTGGGCACCCCTTAACTTGCCATGTTTGGATAAGCCTTGACTAGGTATTTGACCTAGACAAGGACTCTATCATATCTCTCTATATAAAATGAGTTTCTTTATGAAATTTTTGAAAAGATAGAGATTTGAGAGTCCTTTGGGCCATCCAAAAATTAGAGAGAAAGACTTTTGGGTCGTGGAGATATAAAAGACACAAGTTAGGGTGTCTAGAGAGAGAAACGAGAAGAAGAAGAGGGTCTTCTTCTAGAGTTGTTTGTTTTCATATCTTTCCTCCCTCTATCTTGAGTTTCCTGAGAGCATCTCAGATCTAAAACTCTTTCTTCTACTTTCCATCTTTGGAAGAGTCCAAATCAAGAAGAAAGAGGTACCTGATCAACCATCAAAGAAGGATCAGCGCAGTACTAGCATACTGTGCTGATTTCCTGAAGCAGAACTTCTGATCGAGATTCGTGGGCTCGTGTGGATGACTCCTAGAGGCTGGATGCATGTGTGGCTTGCAACATCATCCTCAAGTCCAGATCAGCGAGGTTAGAATGTCTAACTTGCAAGGTAATAGATCTGATCTATTGTTTAATACATACATTAGATGTAGTATAGAAACATGTTGATATGATCAACATGTAGTTCATGCTATATTTATATATTTTAATTTTTGATTTAATTCTATGTAATAATCATGTAATAAGATCTTAGATCTAGGAATTCTCTGATTTTATAAAATAATTTTAATTTATTTTAGTCTTCCACTGTATGATCTTGAAAAAGTTTCAAGATCTAACCCTGAAACCCTAGATCTGGTTCCTACAGGGATAACTTGTTGCCTCCTATTAAGGTGCATGATAATGAGTCCAATATTCTAAATAGGCATTAGAGGTACCACATGCTTGATGTCTATTACGTATTAAAATTGTCATTCATTATATGACCATCATGATGTACCTTCAGATCAGTGCTCAGATTGATCGAGCCACACTCAGACTTGACATCCATTTATTGGATGCACTTGGTATTATCATGTTAATGGTTGGACCTAATCAGAATTTTCAGTAGAGGTGCCACACGCCTGCTGAAGGGATATCTGGGGTAAAACCTAATTGCTAAAAATTGCTTGAAGAAATAATTAGTTATGAACCTACTCATAGATGCACTAGGATTGGCCGAGCCACACTCGAGCTTGAATACAATCTGTGTGGATTCTAGTACCTGCTAAAGAATTAATGTAATTCCTCGAGTTGGAGGTAAAGGCTACCAATTCTTAAAAATAGTGGGAGAACTTTTAGACTAAAATCTATATCTTTGAGATTAAAAAGTAATTCATATACTAATAGGTTTATATTTTTTCTTTCAGTTATAGTCAATACACTATCCCTTCATTCACTGTTGGACAATGACAAGCTCACTGAACCCAACTTCGATAGCTGGTATTGAAAGTTGAAGATCATCTTGAAGCATGAGAGGATTTTATACATCCTTACAGATGAAGTACCTGAAGAACTTACTATCAATGCTTCTCGTACCATGAGAGACACTTACATGAAGTGGCTCAATGGCCGAATGACTATGCGTTGCATGATGAGGGCAACTATGAACAATAAACTTAGCCGTAAGTTCGAAGATGTGCAGTCAGAGGAGATCATTCAAATATTGAATGAGTCCTTCGACACCCCTGAGGATGTGGAGAGACAAAATCTCATGCACAGTATTCAACACCTGTATACGAGAGGGGCTTCAGTCATCGATCATATGCTATACATGATTGAGCAGATTGAACATCTTAGCAAACTTGACTTTTCATTGCATGAACAGTTAGGCAAGGATACTATCCTCAATTCGCTACCAAAATCCTACCTACCCTTTCTCAGTCATTACAGAATGACGAAGCTTACTGTAAACTACCATGGTTTGCTAGGATTATTGTAGACTTTTGAGAAGGACCACCAACTCCAGAAAGAGCTGGTGAATTTAGTGGGAGGTTCATCTGCAGGATGTTAATCCTCTAGGAGATGAATGAAGAAGAAGGTGCAGAAATCTCGTGCCACCGATCTTAAGCAGAGAAAATCATCAAAAATTGATAAGAGACAGATAGGATGCTTCTTCTGTAAGAAGTTGGGTTATTGGAAGAGAAATTATCCTGCTTACATAGCCACCCTTGACCTAAATAGGCCTAAGAACAAGAGAAAGAAGCAAATGATTGCTTCACAAGGTACTTATATGATAACTCTTTATAATTTTTTTGTTTGTGATACTACTACTCGGATATTAGATATCAAAAGACTGATTAATATAAGCAATTCATTGCAGGGACTGTAGGTAAGTAGAAAGTTTCGAGAGGGTGAGCGGTTCCTTAACGTTAGAGATAAAAGTCTTGTTCCAGTTCTGGCCTTGAGAACTTTGCAGCTTGTCTTCGAGTCTAATAGTATCATATTAGATGATTGTCATTATTGTCCCTCCTTTTTGATGAATGTCATCTCTGTAGGTCTTTTGGCCAAATTTGATTTCAAGTTTATAATAAAAGATGAGTTTTGTGATATCATTATGAATGATACTACAATTATGCATGGACAATTAAAACATAGCTTATACATAATATCACAATCTATTGGTGTAATGTACATAGCCAATAAGCACCCTAAATTACATAATATCAGTGAATCCTACCTTTAGCATTGTAGGCTTAGTCATGTGAACAATTGTAGGATTGACAGGTTGATCAAGAAACATATCCTTAAAATAGATGATTGTGAATCATTGCCAATCTATGAATCCTATCTACTTGGTAAGATGACTAAGTCACCATTTAAGGAAAAAGATGAAAGAGCTAGCGATATCCTAGGTCTAATACATATTGATGTATGCGGATCTATGAACATAAGTGCTAGAGAAGGATACTACTACTTCATTATATTTACAGATGACCTATCAAAGTATGGGTATGTCTATCTTAGGAAGCATAAGTCAGAATCATTTGAAATGTTCAAACGATTCTGTGCTGAAGTAGAGAAATATATTAAGAAGAATATTAAGACCCTTCGATCAGATCGAGGAGGTAAATACCTCACTAATGATTTTTTAACATATTTGGAAGAGAATGGGATTCTCTCACAGTGGATTCCTCTTGGAACACTACAACATAATAGGATGTCTGAAAGAAAGAATTGAACCTTATTAGACATGATTTGATCTATGATAGGCTTTGCAAGTCTGCCAATCTCTTTTTGGAGATATGCTCTAGAAACTACCTGCTATATTTTGAATAAAGTGTTGAGCAAATCTGTCGATAAAACTCCATATGAGATATGGACTGGATATAAGTCGATACTCTTACACCTTAGGGTCTGGGTATTGAAAATTGTTCCAAAGCCAATCGTCAGTCTGTTGATGGTTGTGCTTATTATTGTAATTGTATATGAATTATTGAATTAATAAATATTATTTAATTTTTTAATCACTATGTACATCTTATTTTGAACTTCAGTTATGTGTTGAAGTTCTTAGGACTATTTGATTCAATATAGGAGGATATATTATTTAGTCATTAAATCTTAAGTTCACGATAAAATGATATACTATTATTAGGATGATAGCTATATCAAGTATAGATCATTGTATGTCATGTACGTTGGTTGTCCTCTTAACCAAGGAGTGTAGAGATACTGGCATGGCAAGTAAGTGAAATGTAGAAGTACATCTCACTGAATGTGACCAACTGCTGAGTACTCTACTGTCAAGAGTAGCTCACGAAGAAAATGGGTATAAGTGTCCCTTTGACCTGAGATCACCATGGTGACTTGCAAGCAACTCACTGTGCTTTGGTGTCGGATTATCTGAATTTTTAATTCAGTGATGAAAGATTTTTAGGCACAGTCAAATACTTGAGAAGTCAGTGTATGAGTCAAGATAGAATTGATCCCTCCGAATAAGTAGGAGTTAATGTATTAGTGTGTTTCAATTCAGTAAAACCTCAACCAGGATAATCCATATGATAGATTTTAAAAATTAAAATATGGATGACCATATCAGGGTTGACAGTTAAATCCTCGATCATCTTGAGTATTTAGGTCAAAGGGATGAATATACGGTATCCATATGCCAATAGGTTCTTGAATGATGCTTTGCAATCTTTCGATCTATCCAGACGTCGGATATCATTGCTAGATGGTCACTTTAATTGGTATAGAAAAATTATTTCTATACTATCGATATAGGTTTGTATCTATGGGGTCACACTCAAAAAAAATTTCTGACTGATCATATGGCTGATCAACGATTAAGAATCGTTCTAGGGTAAAACAGTCAATTCGATTGATGATTAACCCTGTGCAAAAGTTGCAATAAATCAATTCGTTAATTGTTGGTGAATTATAGGAGGATTGATTAGTAATTAGATTACTAATTATTTCAATTTGATTAAGCATTGAGGATTGGATCAAATCTAATTGAATTGAATTTAATTTGGTTTGACCCGATTGGATTATGAGATGACCTAATTGCTAAGGGTGTTCGATTCCTGATTTGATCAGAATTTGAGCTTGATTAATTTTTAATTTGATTAAAATTTAATTAAAACTATTTACTACCTAATTAGATTAAATTTAGTGGTTCAATTGGATCTAACCAAATTTGGTTGGGTTAAGAATCCAACTGGATGAGAAAATAATTCGAATTCAAATCCCTTGCGCCTCCTTTCTCTGCGCCCTTTTATTCTTCACATGAGAATTTTTTTTTACATAAATTTTTTTTTATACCTAAAAGCTTTTCTATATTCATATCTAATTTTTTTTTAAATTAAAATTTGATTGATTTAAATTTGAGTTCAAATGGGTTTGAATTTGAATGAAAATCTAGAGTCCAAATTGAGTTGGACTCTTCTCTTCACACCATCACCTTTCTCCACGCATAAAGTATTTTTGCATGAGATTTTTTGGACCATCTGATGTTGGTCGATCTCTTTCTGATTTTATAATATGAGGCTAAAGTTTGGCTCAAAATTTAATTCAAATTTGATTTGAATTGGTGATAAGGATCAACTAACGTTTGAAATTGAACCGAAACTACTTTTTCCTTATCCTTATCTTCCATTGGATGCCATCCTTAAGAAGGGATCAATTTTGTACGAGATTAGAAGTAATTTTTGGCATAAGAAGTCTAAGAGTTGGGGTGTGAAAAGTTGAGAGTGGGTTGGGCTTCCGTGCATGAGAAACAAAAAAAGTGTTCTTCCTCTCGGGCGTGAGGTGTTGGGTCTAGGGTTTAAACTTTAGATTTTGTGAGCAGAAAAATACAAGAATGAGTCTTGTTCAATCTCCCACACCACTACCTCCTTATAAAGCTTCATCTTCTGATCTGGAGGAGTCTAGGAGATCTAAAAAAAAGAGCTTGGATCAGCCATCTAGAGCCTTCGACGTAAGCTAGCACTCCCATGAAGGAAGACCCGATCGAGCATCGAATAGATGATCTATAGAGGTTGGATGATCTGTGTGGCTGCTCGATATTAGTGAGAGCTTCGTACCATATCTACCAACAATAGAGATCATTGATCCATGAAAAGGTGTTGAGTTTTGAACTCAATCGATGTGATCTAAAGGTTACATCAGATTTAGGGCATCGATGTAATTGATGTAGTTTTCTATTTTATATCAAATTTTATATATAATTTTTTTTATTATAGATCCTTAATTGATAGTTTATATCTGATTCAAGGTATATTTATAAGATTAAAATATTTAATCTTTTATTTTCTGTTGTAAAATTTTAAAAATACATGCTTTAAACTATCAATTTTTTCTTTAATTGGTATCAGAGTCCGATTTCTTATGACATGACTTTTTTTGCATATAACCTAATATTATATGCATTTAGATCTATAATTTAATTTAAATTATATCTAATATATGATATTTAGATCTAAAATTAGTTATAGATCTGATCGTACAAACTAATATAAGATTGTCTTACTGTAAGGTTTATCCCTTACAGTGCAAAGATTGTCCTAGTTTGTGCTGATCTTTATAAAATTTGATTTTAATTATTTAGATTAGATCTAAATAATTAATTTAAAATCTATATAGTATAGTAATCTGATTGGATAGTGTTGGAAAATATGTCCCAAAAGTCAATCGTCAATCTGTTGACGGTTGAGCAACTTTGTATTGTAATTGATTTGTTAATAAATAAAATATATTTTTAATATTTTCATCATAAGTTTTTATCTTCTAATGAACTCTGTTGTTGTGATGAAGTCTTTAAGACTATTTAGGTTCGATAAAGAGAAGATTTATCGATTAGTCCTTAAAACTGTTCACGATCAAATGATAGACTGTTAATAAGGACGACAGCTTCTATCGAGCATACATCGCTGTAGGCCATATGGGTTGGTTATCCTCTTAATCAAGGAGTGTGGAGATACTGATATGACATACAGGTAAGATGTAAGGGTACATCATCATTGAACATGACCAACTCCAAAGCATTCTGCTGTCGAAAATATCTCTGATGGGATATAGGTATAAGTGTCCCTTAGACCTGAGATCGCCTCAGTGACTTGCAAGCAACTCACTGTGCTTTGGTACTGGACTAATTAAATTTTTAATTCAGTGATGAAAGATTTCTGAGCACAGTCAAATACTTACGAAGTCAGAGTATGATCAAGATGGGATTGACCACTCCAAGAGTTGGAGAAGAATGAGTCGCTGTATTTCAATTTAGCAAAACCTTGGCCAGGGTAATCTATTAGATGGATTTGATATTTTGAAATACAATGTGGACAACCTGATCAGAGTTGACAGTTGAACTCTGAGATATCCTATGAGCATTTTGGTCAAGGAGATGAATTATATGGAAACTATATCTGCATGGGTTCTAAGGATGTTGTTCTACATATTCGACCTATCCGACCGTCGGGTACCATTGCTAGATGGTTACTTCGATTGGTACAAAAATTTATTTCTATGCTATCAGTTTAGGCTCAAACCTATGAGGTCACACACATTAGAGTTCACAATCCAATCGGATGGTTGATCAATGATTAAGAATCGTTCTAGGGTTAAACGATCAATACGATTGACATTTAACCTAGTGCAAGTATTGCAGGAGGATCGATTAATAATTTGATTGCTAATTGGCTTAATTTGAAGCTAATGGGATGAGATTAAGTCTAATTGAATATAATTTAATTAAATTTAGTTTGGCTTGATTGGATCAAGTTCAATTGGTTTATTGGATAAACCAAGTGCAAGAAAAAACTAGTCCTAGTTCAATTAGGACTTGGGTCAACCTAATTTTTAATTCAATTAAAAAATTAAATCAAATTTAAATCTAATTTAATCTGATTAAATTAAATTTTTAATTAGGTTAAGATCTATTTTAATTAGATTGATTTAGTTTTGGTTTGATTTAGTTTGAGAAACCAAATTTGAACAAGTCATAGATTGAACCCTAGTAAGACTAGGATTCCACCTTACGCCACCTTAGCCCCCCATGCCCACTCTCTCTTATTTTATGTGATAAAACCTTCTCTCCTAGGCCTTCACACGTGCCTAAAGCTTTCCACTCTTTCTCTCTTACATGAAATGTGGTTGTGGACCAAGTCAAAGTAGGAATTAGTTTGGATTTCAAATTCTATGAGATAGAATTTTAGGAAACCAAAACTCTTTCCTTGTGGCACTGATTTTACTAATTTTTTTTTGAGATTTTTGTAGCTTTTATGGCACATATTGTGCACCCTTTACTTATGGTCCATTGCAGAAAAAGAAAGAGGGGCGCCCATGAGTTGGGCACCCCTTGTCTTGCCCTATTTGGATTTTCCTTGACTAGGTATTTGACCTAAATAAGGATTCCTTATATCTCATTATTTAAGATAAATTTCTTCTTAAACTTTTTATAGATTATAAAGAATTGAGAGATATTTAGGGTGTCTAAAAATCAGGGAGAAAGAGTGTTAGAGCATGAAGATATAATAGACACAAAACTAAGTGTCTGGGTTAGAGCAAAGAGAAGAAGAAGAGGGTCTTCTTCTAGGGTTGCTGATTTCACCTCTTCTCTTCCTCCATCTATGAGTTTTCTGAGAGTGTCTCATATCTAAAACTTTTTCTCCTACTTCTCATCTTTGGAAGAGTCCAAATCAAGAAGAAAGAGGTATCTGATCGACCATCGAAGAAGGATCAGCACAGTACTAGCATACCGTGCTGATTTTCTGGATCAGGACTTCTGATCGTGATTCGTGGGCTTGTGTGGATGACTCCTAGAGGCCAAATGCATGTACGGTTTACAACATCATCCTCAAGCTCGGATCAACAAAGTTGGAATGTTTAACTTGGAAGGTAATAGATCTGATCTATTATATTTTACATACATTAGATGTAGTATAGAAACATGTTGATATGATCAACATGTAGTTCTTGCTCTTTATATTTTAATTTTTGATTTAATTTTATATAATAATCATGTAATAGGATCTTAGATCTAGGGATTCTCTGATTTTATAAGATAAATTTTGATTTATTTTAGTCTTCCACTGCCTGATCTTGAAAAAATTTCAAGATCTAACCCTGAAACCCTAAATTTGGTTCCTTCACTAAAATCCATATAGACTGCATACAGGCCCGAGGATGGCTCGATCAACCTATATGCATCAAGACTAGTTGTGCCATCTTCAATACTCGAATGAGGGAAGGAGCATCAGTCATTGATCATGTACTGTACATGATCGAGATGATTGAGCACCTAAGCAAGCTCGGCTTTCCCCTGCATTAGCAGTTGGAGAAAGATGCGATTCTAAACTTTATACTTAAGTCCTATCTCTCTTTTCTTACTCATTTTTGAATGATAAAGCCTACGGTCAACTACCACAGTTTGCTGGAATTGACGTAAAACTTTGAGAAGGATCACTAGCTCCACAAGGAATTGGTGAATATTATGAGAGGGTCTTCTTCTAGACATCGACTTTTTAAGAAAGAGAAGAAGAACAAAAAGAATAAGAAAAGGGTGCAAAGTACCCAAGCACCCAAGCCTAGTCAGATCAAGAAACTCAAGTCCGATCAGAGACAGACAGAATGCTTCTACTGCAAGAAGCATAAACACTGTAAGAAGAATTGTCCTTAGTATATTGTCTCCCTAGATTCGAACAGGCCAAGAAAGAAGCAAGTTGTTACTGGATAAGGTAATTATATGATAACACCTTATAATTTCTCAATTTGTGATTCTATTATCTGGATATTAGATACTGAAAGCCTTTTTAATATTTGCAATTCGTTGTAGGGTCTACAGGTCAGTAGGAGATTTGAAGAAGATGAAAGATTCTTTAATGTTGGAGATGGAAGATCAGTTTCAGTTCCAGCGTTAGGAACTATTAAGCTTGCATTCAAGTCCAATGTAATTGTTCTTAGTGAATGTCACTTTTGTCCTTTCTTTTTATTAAACATTATTTCTGTAGGCCTCTTGGCCATGTATGATTATAAAATTTTAATAAAAAAAATAATTTTAATATCATTATGAATGGTGTTAATGTGATGAATGAATAGCTGAACAATAGTATTTACATATTGTCACAACCTGTTAGTATAATGTACACGTCCAGCAAACGTCCTAGAATTAGTAATGTCTCCGATATCTATCTTTGGCACTGTAGGTTAGGTCATATTAATAAGAACAGAATAAATAGGTTGACACAAGAGAAAATCCTCAAAGTCAGTAATTATGAATCACTTCCGACCTGTGAGTTTTGTCTTCTTGAAAAAATGACCAAGTCACCTTTTACTGAAAAAATGTAAGCGAGCTAGTAAAGTTTTAGGTCTGATACAACTGATGTATGTGGACCAATGAACACCAGTACCAGAGATGGATATTATTATTTTATTATATTTATAGATGATTTATCGAGGTATGGGCATATCTACTTAATGACACATAAGTCAGAATCGTTTGAAATGTTCAAACGATTTCGTAATAAAGTAGAAAAACAAACTAGAAAGAGTATTAAAACTCTTCAGTTTGATCGAGGAGGAGAATACCTCTTCAGTGAGTTTCTGACATACTTAGAAGAGAATAAGATTCTTTTACAATGGACCCCTTCTGAAATACTACAACATAATGGTGTATCGAAAAGAAAGAATCAAATCTTGTTAGACATGATTCGGTCCATGATGGGCTTTGCAAGTTTGTCGAACTCTTTTTGAGATATGCACTCGAGTCAGCTTGTTATATTTTAAATAAAGTTTCGAGTAAGTCCATAAGTAAAATACCACATGAGATGTGGACAGGGCGTAAGCTAGCACTCTCTCACCTTAGGATTTGGGGATGTCCGGCTGATGTTAAATATTTGAAAACTGGCAAGCTTGAAACTAGATTTGACAAGTGTCTATTTGTAGGGTACTCAAAAGAGATCCAGGGGTATTACTTCTACCTTATTGATGAATGAAGGTGTTCATTAGCAATAGGACAGTCTTTATAAAAAAAAAGTTTCTTAGAGAAGGAATTAATACCTCAAAGATTGAACTTGATGAAGTTTGATTAGTAAAAGAATCGACACAATCTGGTAAACTCATAGAGTTGAACTTGATTAGATCAAATTCAGAACCTGTTATAGAAATATCTTTAAGGAGATCCGATAGAATACCATATCAACCAGATAGATACTATGATTTTTTGATCCGAGACGGTGATCTAATTGAACTCGATGAGAACAATAAGGATCCGATCACCTATATGGATGTGATGCAAAGGTCTGACTCTGATAAGTAGCTGAAAATCATAAAATCTGAAATGGAGTCCATGAAGGTCAACAACGTATAGACATTGGTTGACCCATCTGAAGGGGTAAAATCCAAGGGTGTAAGTGGATTTTCAAAAGGAAGAGGAGCGTAGACGGAAAGGTGAAGACTTATAAAGCCAGTCCGGTTGTCAAGGATTACTATCAGCATTATGGTATTGACTAGGATGAGATATTTTCTCCTGTTATAATGCTCAAGTCCATTCGGATCATGCTTGCGATAGCAGCATATTTAGACTATAAAATCTGATAAATGAATGTGAAAACAGTCTTCCTAGATGGAGAGTTGGAAGAAGAGGTGTATATGATAGAATCTGAAGGTTTCATATCCACAGATAAGTCTAAGGTGTGCAAACTTCAGAGGTCCATTTATGGATTTAAGCAGGCATCTTAGAGTTGGAACATACATTTTGATAAAGTGATCAGAATGTATGACTTCATTAAGAATGGAGAGAAACTCTATATATACAAGTGGGTTGATAACTCTGTGATAGTATTTCTTATTTTATATGTGGATGACATTCTCTTAATCAGAAATGACATTCCTGTATTACAGAGAATAAAAGTTTGGTTGTCATCATAGTTCTTCATGAAGGACTTGAAAAAAATATCCTACATCATTGGGATGAAGATCTATAAAAATAGATCTAAAGGTTGCTTGGATTATTCTAGTTGACGTACATTGATACTGTGCTAAAAAGATTCAGCATAAAAAATTTCAAAAAAAGCTATCTTCCGATAGGCTAAGAAATTACTCTCTTGAAGAGTGATTGTCTGATAACTCCTCAAGAGAGAGCATATGAGTAGAATTCCATATGCATCGGTAGTGAGATTTATTATGTATGCCATGATATGTATACGACTGGACGTGGCATACTCATTAGGGGTAGTGAGCAGATACCAGTCCGATCCAGGTGAGAACACTGGAAGGTCGTAAAGATCATCCTTAAGTATTTGAGAAATACTAAGGATCAGTGGTTTATCTATGAAGAATCCAACTTAAAACTTATGGAGTCTTCAGACTTCAATTTTTAGTCAGATCATGATGACAGCAAGAGTGTATTGGGATATATTTATATCCTGAACAGTGGAGCAATCTGCTGGAAGAGTTTCAAGCAGCACACTGTGGCTGACTCTACTTGTGAGGCAGAATATATCGCGGCATCTGATACTGTGAAGGAAGTTGTGTAGTTATGAAAGTTCATCAATGAGCTCGGAGTGGCACCCTCCCTTGATGGCTCAGTCTTGTTGTATGTGACAGCACTAGCATCATTGCTCAAGCAAAGGAATCAAAGTCACATCAGCGAACCAAGTACATTCTATACCGCTACCACCTGATCCGAAAGATTGTGGATCGAGATGATGTTGAGCTTCAAAAGATCGACAAAAAGGAGAATCTGACTGACCCATTTACCAAAGCCCTGGATGTCAAGGAGTTCGAAGACTATAAATCAAAGATGGATGTATGATACTATACCGATTGGCTTTAGTCCAAATGAGAGTTGTTGGAAATTGTGTCCCAAAATCAATCGTCAGTCTGTTGATAATTGTATATGAATTATTGAATTAATAAATATTATTTGATTTTCTCATCACTGTGTACATCTTATTTTGAACTCCTGTTATGTGATGAAGTCCTTAGGACTATTTGATTCGATATAGGAGGATATATCATTTAGTCCTTAAACCTTAAGTTCACGATCAAATGATATACTATTATTAGGATGATAGCTATATCAAGTATAGGTCATTGAGTGTCATGTACATTGGTTATTCTCTTAACCAAGAAGTGTGAAGACACTGGCATGGCATGCAAGTGAGATGTACGAGTACATCTCACTGAACGTGACCAACTGCTGAGCACTCTGCTGTTAAGAGTAGTTTGCGAAGGATATGGGTATAAGTATCCCTTTGATCTGAGATCACCACGGTGACTTACAAGCAACTCACTGTATTTTGATGCTGGACTATCTGAATTTTTAATTTAGTGATGAAGGATTTCTGGGCACAGTCAAGTACTTGAGAAGTCGGTATGTGAGTCAAGATAGAATTGATCCCTCCAAATAAGTTGGAGTTAATGTATCAATGTGTTTCAATTTAGTAAAACCTCGGCTTGGATAATTCATGTAATAGATTTTAAAAATTAAAATATAATATGGATGATCATATTCGGGTTGACAGTTAAATCCTTGGTCACCTTGAGTATTTGGGTCAAAAGAATGAATTATATGGTAACTATATGCCAATAGGTTTTTGAATGATGCTTCGTAATCTTTCGACCTATCCGGACATCAGGTATTATTGCTAGATGGTCATTTTGATTGGTATAGAAAGATTATTTCTATACTATCGGCTTAGGTTCGAACCTATGGGGTCACACTCAAAAAAAATTTTGACTGATTATATGGCTGATCGATAATTAAGAATCGTTCTAGGATAAAACAGTCAATTCGATTGATGATTAATCCCATGCAAAAGTTGCAATAAATCAATTCACTAATTGTTAGTAAATTGCAAGAGAATTGATTAGTAATTAGATTACTAATTAGTTTAATTTAATTGAGCATGAAGGTTTGGATCAAATCCAATTAAATTAGATTCAATTTGGTTCGACTCGATTAGATTATGAGATGATCTAATCACTAAGGGTGTTCGATTCCTGATTTAATCAGGATTTGAGCTTGATTAATTTTTGATTTGATTAAAATTTAATCAAAATTATTTTCTACCTAATTAAATTAGGTTTAGTGATCCAATTGGGTCTAACCTAATTTGGTTGGGTTAAGAATCCAATTAGATGAGAAAATAATTCGAATTCAAATCCCTTGCGCCTCCTTTCCCTGTGCCCTCTTATTCTTCACACGAGATTTTTTTTTTACATGAATTTTTCTCATGCCTAGAAATTTTTTCATGTTCACATCTGATTCTTTTTAAATTAAAAATTGATTGGTTTAAATTTAAGTTCAAATGGGTTTGAATTTGAATGAAAACCTAGAGTCGCCATCACCTTTCTCCATATATAAAGTGTTTTTGCATGAGATTTTTTATCCCATTCTGATGTTGGTCAACCTCTCTCTAAGTTTATAAGATGAAGATAAAGTTTGATTCAAAATTTAATTCAAATTCAATTTGAATTGGTGATAAGGATCAACCAATATTTGAAATTGAACCGAAGCTACCTTATCCTTATCTTCTATGGGATGCCATCCTTAAGAAGGGATCAGTTTTGTGTGAGATTAGAAGTAATTTTTAGCATGAGAAACCTAAGAGTTGGGGTGTGAAAAGTAGAAAGTGGGTTGGGCTTCCGTGTGTGAGAAACAGAGGAAGTGTTCTTCCTCTCGGACATGAGGTGTAGGGTCTAGGGTTTCAACTCTAGATTTTGTGAGAAGAAAAATATAAGAGTGAGTCTTGTTCAATCTCTCACACCACCACCTCCTTGTAAAGCTTCATCTTCTGATTCAGAGAAGTTGAGAAGATCCAAAGAAAGGAGCTTGGATCAGCCATCTAGAGCCTTCGATATGAACTAGCACTCTTACGAAGGAAGATCCGATCAGGACTTTGAGTGGACGATCTGTAGAGGTCGGACGATCTATGCGACTGCTCGATATTAGCAAAAGCTTCATACCATACCTACCAGCAATAGAGATCATTGACCCATGAAAAGATGATGAGTCCTGAACTCAACCGATGTGATCTAAAGGTTAGATCAGATTCAAGGCATCGATGTGATCGATGCAATTTTCTATTTTATATCAGATTTTATATGCAAATTTTTCATATCATAGATTCTTAATTAATAGTTTAGATCTAATCTAAGGTATGTTTAGAAGGTTAAAGTCTAGCTTATGTCAAGCATTTAAAGACAGATAAGCTTGGACCTAAGTTCGATAAATGCTTGTTCATAGGGTATCCAAAAGAAACTAAAGGGTACTTCTTCTACCTCGTTGCAGAGCAAATGGTATTTATCAGCAGCAGGGCAGTCTTTTTGAAAAAAAATTTCTTAGTGAAGGAGCTAATGCTTGTAAAATTGAACTTGATGAAGTTCAAGAGATGGAAAGACCGATACGCATAGAATTGGATTTGATTGGAGAATCAAATCTGAAGCCAGTAGAGGCATCATTAAGGATATCCGGTAGAGTACCACAGTAGTCGAATAGATACTATAGTTTCTTCATCCAGGATGGTGACCTCATCGAATTTGATGAGAATGATAAGGATTCGATCACCTATATGAAAGCCATGCAAAGGTCTGACTCCCAGAAATAGCTTGAGGCCATGAAGTTCGAGATGGAGTCCATGAAGATCAATGGTGTATGGACATTAGTTGATCTATCCGAAAGGATAAAACTCATAGGATGTAAATAAATTTTTAAGAGGAAAAGAGGAGCGAACGGAAAGGTAGAGACCTATAAAGTCTGTCTAGTTGTCAAGGGTTACCGTCAGTATTATTTTATTGACTATGACGAGACATTCTCTTGTGATAATGCTCAAGTCCATTCGAATTATGCTTGCTATCACTGCACTCTTAGATTATGAGATCTGATAAATGGATGTCAAAACTACTTTCTTTAATGGGGAGCTGGAAGAAAAGCTGTATATGATACAGCCTGAAGGGTACACATCTACAGATGAGTCGAAAGCGTGCAAGCTGAATAGGTCTATTTATGGACTTAAGCAGATGTTTAGAAGTTGGAACATACATTTTGATAAGATGATCAAAATATATGGCTTCGTTAGGAATTAAGAAGAGCCTTGTATCTACAAGTGGGTTATTGATTCTGTAGTCATTTTTCTTGTACTGTATGTGGATGACATATTGTTACTAGAAAATGACATCCTGACTTTGCAGAGTATGAAATTATGGTTATCATCATAATTTTCTATGAAAGACTCGGGAGAAGCATCCTACATCTTAGAGATAAAGATCTACAGGGATAGATCTAGAAGGTTGCTTGGATTGTTCCAATCCACGTATATCAATATCATGTTGAAGAGGTTCAATATGGATAATTCCAAGAGAGGCTATCTTTTGATAGGCCATGGGATTACTCTTTCCAAGAAGAATTATCCAACAACTCCTGAGGAGAGAGAACGTATGAGTAGAATGCCATATACTTCGGTAGTGAGATCTATCATGTATGTTATGATGTGTACGAGGTCGGATGTGACCTATTCATTAGAGATAGTGAGTAGGTACCAGTCTGATCTGGATGAAAAGCATTGAAAGATTGCAAAAGTAATTCTTAAGTATTTGAGAAAAACTAAAGACCAATGACTTATCTATGGAGATACTGATTTGAAACTTATGGGATATACTAATTTCAGTTTTCAATCAGATTGTGATGACAGTAGAAGCATGTCGGACTATGTATTTATCTTGAATAGAGGAGTTATTTACTGGAAGAGTTTCAAGCAACATACTGTGACCGATTCTGTATGTGAAGTGGAATACAATGCTGCATTAGATGCTACAAAAAAGGCAGTGTGGTTGTGAAAATTCATCATCGAGCTAGGAGTTACATCTTCTATTGATGGTCCTATCTTACTGTATTATGATAGCTTCAGTACCATAGCTCAGGCGAAAGAATCAAAGTCACACCATTGCATCAAATATATTTTGCACTGCTATCATTTGATATGAGAGATCGTGAACCAAAGTGACGTCGAGCTTTAAAAGATCGATAGAAAGAAGAACCTAGCTGACCCCTTCATTAAAGCTCTCAGGATCAAAGAGTTTGATGACTTCAAATAGAAGATGGATATAAGATACTGCTCTGATTGACTTTAGTCCAAGTGAGAGTTGTTGAAAATTGTATCCTAAAACCAATCGTATGATGATTAAATTTTTTATATATATAAATTATTAATTAATAAATAAAAATTATTCTAATATTTTTTATTACAAAGTTATATCTTTCTTGAACTCTTGTGCTGTGATGAAATCCTTAGAATTATGTTAGTGTACGATAAAGAGCGAATTTATCGTATAGCTCTTAATCATATTTGTGATCAAATGATACGTCATTACAGGAAGATGATGTTTATCGAGTAGAGATCGTTGTGTGCCATATGGGTTGGTTATCATCTTAACCAAGAAGTGTAGTGATACTGGTATGGTATATAGGTGAGATATAGGAGTACATCATTGTGGAACAAGTGACTCACCTACTGAGCATTCTGCTGTCAAGAATTGCTAGTGAAGTGTATGGACATAAGTATTCTTCAGAATTGAGATCATCATAGTGACTTGCAAGCAACTCACTGTGCTTTGGTGTCGGACTATCTGAATTTTTAATGCAGTGATGGAAAGCTACTGGGTATAGTCAAGTACTTGCGAAGTCTGTATGTGGATCAAGATGGGATTGACCCCTTTGAATTATTGGAGTTGATGTCTTACTGTATTTCAATTGAGTAAAATCCTAACTAGGATAATCTATGAGATAGATTTGAAGGGTTGAAATACAATGTGGATAAAGTGATCTCGGTTGACAGTTAATTTGAGACCATCCTACGGTATTTAGGGTCAAAGGGATGAATTATACGGTAACTATGTGCATAGATTCTGAAATATTTTTTTTTACGATAATTTGACCTATCTGGATATCAAAAACTATTGCTAGATGGTATCTTGATTAGTGCAGGAATCGATTCCTGTGCTACCAGTTTAGTGTTTGAACCTATGGAGTCACACACACAAGTCAGACACCGTAGAAAAGTATTGACCTATGTTTGTATGTCCAATTTGAAAATACTGGACTTGATTGAATACAAAAGTTAACTTGATTGAGAATTAAGTTATGGATCAAATGAAATTGAAGAGTTGACTATGTCTAGCTAGCACTATATATGAGGTTCAGATTCAATCCCGAAGATAAACTATTTCTGATCTATAATCCATGGAGTCTATGAGAGATTGAATTTAAGTGCTGATTAATTTTAGATTAGATCTGAATTAATTATACTTAATTAAGTTCAAAATTCAAGTTAGACTTGGTATGAAAGTCCTAAAGAGTTTAGGATTGACAGTCTTTCGAAATTATTTCAAATTAGCTTCGAATTGGATTTGAATTGGATCATTTTTGGATGAGATATTAGGAGTTCTACTTGTGCTGGGATTCCCTCCTCCCTTGGGCTGACTAGCACCTGGCATGGTGCTGGTTGTGGGTGTCTCATGTGGGTGTGGGAATGGGTGTATTGTGGAGTGCCATATGTGATGGGAATTCTATCTCATGTAGGAGTCCTTCTTTCATGAGTATTGAACTGATTCAAAGCATATTTGAATTAGGAGTTCTATACTTATTGGGTCATAAGAATCATCTATAAACAGAGAGAGTCTCTACCTATGAATGAATAGCAATCAAATAGCAAACAAATTAGATTGAGAGAAGAGAGAAAGAGAGAGGGAGATGCGTGAGAAGGGGCATCCCTTTACCTTCTCCTTGGCATCTCCCTTTGTTGTTGCCCATCCTCTCCTTGCCATGGGCCCTCTCTTGGGTATCTCCCTTGCTGGTGTGAGGTGTCACACTATCACCTCTCGTCCCTTATTTGGTTGGATTGCGAAGCTGATTTGATCGGAGTTTATCTCGCTTTCCTGCATTGTCTGGCATGCATGCGAAGTAGAGGGTCTGCATTTTCAGACCTCCGCAAAAGTTGATTTCAGATTTTTGGAGATTTGATCTCCAATTCTATTGCTATTCAGGTAAGGTTTTGATCTTTATTCATGTAGATTTGTAGAAAATTTTTAGATGTAATCTAGGCTTTTTTGAAGAGAAACAGTTTTCCTTCCTTTCACTCGATAGATGAGTCTCGGATCTGCAGTGTAGGAACATTGGGGTGAGAGTACAGGTGATTGTTAGAGAATAACTTGTACTGAGCATGACCAATATGAAAAATCACTTGGATGTCTATTCACTCATCAGTGGTTGTCTCGATGCTGCAGTGGTGTTAGTTCTTTGACTTATGGTGTCATTGGCTATTTGCAATGAGACTATTGAGTTTGACTGCATATTTCTTTGATCCCTAGCCATTTGGATCCTTACTGTGTATGTTGGCTATTAGGAGTAGGATGCACCTAGATGGAATCTATTGATCTTGGTAGAAAAAGAGAAGTTCTATGCGATTTGTGATACTAAGTTCAAAAAGTCTTTGGCTAAAGCTAGTGTGAATACTGAAAAAAAATTTTCACGAGATTCACAAGTGAACTCGAGTCGAGTCAATTTAGCATATGACTGATGATGGGGTCTGACAAGTTCTCCATGACCTCCGTCAAGTCGGAACTCATGATAGAAGGACTGAATCATATGATAACTACACTTAAGGGTTCAAACTTTCATTTTACTGGGCTACTATTACATACTGCTAAGTTGTGGGGAAAATTCAGTGTAGGGGTAAAATGATAATTTTAAAACTTTTTAAAATTACTATTTTATAGTAAAAATTATTAATTAATCTAATTAATTAATAAAATTTATCCTACACTAGGATCTAAATATAATATATAGCATGCATGCATTTAAATTTGAAATTCAAATTTGAACAGTAAACACTTTACTGTAATGTGTTCAGAACATAATACCTTTGTGCGGATAGTAGATCGCCGCAATCTGATCATCGTTGAGAGAGTCTGATCATCGTGATGCAGCCACACAGCAGTCTGGCCTCTGTGGATCATCCACACGAAGCTCTCGATCTGATCGACTCCTCACGAGTGCTAGCTCGTTGTAGAGCACTTTCGACGGCTGATACTGATCAAACTCCTTCGATCGATGTCTACCAATTCTTTGGATACTCTGGATCATTAGTAGACATGCTTGAGAGGATGTTGAAGATCTTTCTAAAATTTGGTGGGCTCACAACACTCGTAGCTCACCTTCTCACTTCCCGAACTCCAGGCTGAAACCCTGAAGAACTCACTGAAACCCTGCGCACACTTTTTCTTTCTTTTCTTTCTTTTTCTCTCAGAAGGATATAGACTTTCACCTTACACACAAAGATTCCTCACGCCCAAATTTTCTCTCCAAAATTTTTCTTGCACACGCCCCACTCTTCTCCTCCTTTTAAAACAATGTCAAACGTCTTATCCACGTGAGAGGATAAAGATGAGTAATTGCACATTTGAATTCAAATGGAAACCAATTTGTCCCTATCCACTAAGGGTGTGAGAAGAGGAGGGCATGGCTTAATATATGCGTGAGTGATTTCATGAGAAATATTTTCTCGTATAATAAATGGGGCGCTAAAAGAGGATAAGGTCAAGGCGCTAAGATTGGTTGCTCATTCAAATTCAAACTTTGTTTTGAATTTGAATGGCCAACCAATCATCCTTATCCACTTATTTGATGCATTAAAGTAGGGGCGAGGAGGGCTTTGCATGAGAAAAAATTCATGAGAACTTCCTTCTCGTGAATTCAAATGGGCACAGTGGAAGTGAGGTGGCGCAGGGAGAATGGGTCAAGGTGGTTTCATTATTTAAACCAACCTAATTGAACCAAATAAGTTAGGCCCAATTAGACTAATTTAAACCCAACTTAATTAGACTCAATAAAATCTTAATCAAATCAGGAATTGATTAAGCCCAACTCCTGATCAAATCAGGGACCAAACCATCTCAACGATTAGGTCAACTCTTAACCTAATCGGGTCAAACCCAACTGAATCCAATTCAATTGGACTTGATCCAAAAATAATTACTCAATCAAATTGAGTTAATTAGTGATCAAATCACTAACTAAACCTCTCATAAATATTGAGTCCAAATTGATGGGTAATCGAGCATCAGAATTCATCGATATGTAACCATGATCGAAGAGTCCCAAACCAATGGGACTCTTGACCCCGGTACCCAAAATGTGTGGGACTCGTGATCAGAGAATCCTGATTCTCGATCACAGAGTCTCAGACATGTAGAACTCATAGTCCACAAGCATTAGGACTCTTCATCAGCCATCAGATCAGATAGGAATCTCTAATGTGTGTGACCCCCCAGGTTCGAACCTAAGCCGGTAGCATAGGAACCAATTCCTGTACTAATCGAAGTGACCATCTAGCAATGGTACCCGATGACCGGATAGGTCGAATAGTCCAATCATAACACTTAGAACCTACGTGAATATGGTTACTGTATAATTCATCCTTTTGACCTCTGTGTTTAGGAGACTCAGGTTAAACTGTCAACCCTGATTAGATCATCCGAATCGTGCTCAACTCAAACAGTCCTGTGACTCCTCACAAAGACTACCCTGACTAAGGTTTTGCTAAATTGAAACATGACTGTACACAGCTCTTGAACTGGAGTGGTCAATCCTATCTTGACACACACACCGACAAGTCAAGTACTTGACTACACCCAGTAGCCTTCCGTCACTGAATTAGAAATTCAGGTAGTCTAGTGCCTAAGTGCAGTGAGTTGCTTGCAAGTCACCGTGGCGGTCTCAGGTCAGAGAGAAATTTATACCCATATTCCATCGGAGCAAATCTTGACAACAGAAATAGCTCCGGAGTCCATCACGTTCAGTGCAGATGTACCCTTACATCTCACCTGTATGCCATACCAATATCTTACACTCATTGGTTAAGAGACAACCAACCTATATGGCACACAATGACCTATGCTTGATAAACATTGTTGTCTTTGGTAATAATGTATTATTTGATCGTGAACAGATTTAAGGACTAAACGACGAATCCTCCTTTGTCGAGTCTAAATAGTCCTAAGGACTTCACCACAACATAGGAGTTCATTAGAAGATGAAATATTTTGTGATGAAAAATGTCCAAATAATTTTTATTAATTCATAATTCATGTACATATACAAAAATAAGCACAACCGTCAACAAACTGACGATTGACTTTGGGACACTATTCCCAACAATCTCCCACTTGGCCTAAAGCCAATCGTGCAGTATCTAATACCCATCTTCGACTTGTAGTCGTCGAACTCCTTCATCGCAATGGGTTTAGTGAATGGGTCGGCCAGGTTCTCCTTTCCATCGATCTTCAGAAGGTCGACGTCACCTCGATCCATTATTTTCTGGATGAGATGGTAGCGGCGCAGAATATGCTTCGTCCGTTGGTGTGCCTTGGGTTCCTTCGCCTGAGCAATGGCTCCAGAGCTGTCACTGTAGAGAGAACTGGACCAACAAGGGAGGGTGCTACTCCGAGCTCGATGATGAATTTTCTCAGCCACACCATTTCTTTGGCAGATCTGATGCAGCGACATACTCCGCCTCGCAAACTGAATCAGCACTGTGTGTTGCTTGAAACTCTTCCAGCAGATAGCCCCACCATTAAGGGTAAAAATAAATCCCGACACACTTTTGCTGTCATCGTGATCAGACTGAAAACTAGAGTCTGTAAACCCTATAAGTCTCAAGTCTGATTCACCATAAATAAGCCACTGGTCCTTAGTATTTCTTAAATACTTCAGGATGGTTTTAACAACCTTCCAGTGATTCTCCCCTGGATCAGATTGGTATCTACTCACTACCCCTAGTGAGTATGCCACATTTGGTCGTGTACATGTCATGGCGTACATGATAGATCCCACTGTCGAAGCATATGGAATCCTACCCATACGCTCTCTCTCTTGAGGTGTTGTCGGACAATCCCTCTTCGAGAGAGAAATTTCATGGCCTATCGGTAGATAGCCTTTCTTGGAATTCTCCATGCTGAACCTCTTCAGCATAGTATCTATGTACGTAGACTGGGATAAACCAAGCAACCTTTTAGATCTATCCCTATAGATCCTCATCCCTAGGATGTAGGAAGCTTCTCCCAAATCCTTCATGGAGAACTGTGATGACAGTCAAATCTTTATTCCCTGTAATGCAGGGACATCATTCCCGATTAAGAGAATATCATCCACATACAATACAAAAAATACCACTACTGGACCATTAGCCCACTTATAAATACAGGGCTCTTCTCCGTTCTTAATGAAGCCATACGTCTTGATCGTCCTATCAAAATGTATGTTCCAACTCCGGATGCCTGCTTAAGTCCATAAATGGACCTCTGTAGTCTGCACACCTTAGACTCATCAGTGGATGTGAATCCTTCAGGTTGTATCATATACACCTCTTCATCCAGCTCTCCGTTTAGAAAGCTGTCTTCACATCCATCTGCCAGATTTCATAGTCCAGATGGGCAGCTATCGCAAGCATAATCCGAATGGATTTGAGTATTGCCACAGGAGAAAACATCTCATCATAGTCTATACCATAACGTTGACGATATCCCTTGCAACCAGACGGCTTTATAGGTTTCCACCTTTCGTCTGCGCCCCTCTTCCTCTTGAAGACCCACTTACACCCTATGGGTTTTACTCCTTCGGGTGGGTCAACCAATGTCCACACATCGTTGACCTTCATGGACTCCATTTCGGATTTCATGCCTCTAGCCATTTTTCAGAGTCGGATCTCTGCATTCATCCATGTAGGTGATCGGATCCTCATCGTTTTCATCAAGTTTGATAGGATCATCGTCCCGGACCAAGAAACCATAGTATCTGTCCGGTTGACGTGGTACTCTACCAGATCGCCTTAAGGGTGCTTGAACAATGGGCTCCAGATTTGATCTAATCAAATTCGATTCAGGTTCAGCAACTTGTGTCGATTTTTTCACCTGTCGAACTTCGTCAAGTTCGACCTTAGAGGCAACAGTCCCTTCACCAAGGAACTCTTTTTCCAAAAAGATTGCCTTAAGGCTGACAAACACCTTTTGCTCATCAGCCAGGTAGAAATAATACCCTTTGGTCTCTTTTGGGTATCCTATAAAATTACACTTGTCAGACCTAGGTCCTAGCTTATCCGTAATTAAACATTTAACATAAGCCAGACACCCCAAACCCTAAGGTGCGAGAGTACTGGCTTACGTCCTATCCATATCTCATATGGCATTTTGGTTACATACTTACTCGAACTCTATTTAGAAGGTAACAAGCCGATTCGAGTGCATATCCCCAGAGGAAGATCGGCAGACTAGCAAATCCCATCATGGATCGAACCATGTCCAACTAGGTCCGATTCCTCCTTTCAGATACATCATTATGCTGTGGTGTTCCAGGAGGAGTCCATTGAGAGAGAATCCCATTCTCCCAAGATATGTTAGAAACTCATTGAAAAGGTATTCACCTCCTCGATCAGATTGAAGAGTTTTAATACACTTCTCAGTTTGTTTTTCTACCTCATTTGGAATAGTTTGAACATTTCAAACGACTCCAACTTATGCTTCATTAAATAAACATACCCATACCTCGATAGGTCGTCTGTGAAGGTTATGAAGTAGAAATATCCACCTCTTACACTTGTGCTTATGGATCCACATACATCAGAATGTACCAGACCCAAGAGTTCACTGGCTCGCTCATCTTTTCCAGTAAAAGGTGACTTAGTCATTTTACCAAGAAGACAGGACTCACAGTTGGAAGTGATTCACAATCACCTACTTCAAGAATTTCTTCTTGAGCCAACCTGTTTATCCTGTTCTTATTGATATGACCTAGCCTACAGTGCCAAAGGTAGACTTCTGACACATTATCTATTCTAGGCATTTACCGGAGGTTTGAACCACATTAACAGATTGTGATAGAAAGTAAATTCCATTATAAAGTTGTCCAATAAACATTGTAACACCATTCAAAATGATATTGCAAATATTTTTTTTATTAAAAATTGATAACCGTTCATGGCCAAAAGGCCTATAGAAATAATATTTAATAAAAAGCTTGGACAATAGTGACATTCACTCAGAATTATATTTCGAGAATTGATTACAAGGTTCATGATTCCTAATGCTAGAACTGGAACTTTGCTTCCATCTCCAACGTTCAGGAACCTCTCGCCTTCATCAAATCTCCTACTGACTGCAGACCCTGCATCGAATTGCAAATATGATAAGGGCTTCCGGTATCCAATACCCAGACAGTAGTATCACAAATGAAAAAGTTGCAAGGTGTTATCATATAAGTACCTTTCTTCTTCTTTGGCCTGTTCGGGTCCAGTGAGGCAATGTATAGAGGACAGTTCCTCTTTCAGTGCCCCTGCTTCTTGCAAAAGAAGCACTCCGCCTGGCTCTGGTCGGGCTTGCGCTTCTTGGTCTGACCCTATGCAGACATCCCAGCATGCAGCTGCACCTTCTTATTCTTCTTCTTCTTGTTCTTCTTCCCTTTCTTAAAGGGTCGACGACCAGAAGAAGACCCTCCCACAACATTCACCGACTCCTTATGGAGCTGGTGATCCTTCTCAAAGTTCTACAGCAACCCCAACAAGCCGTGTAGTTCACTGCAGGCTTTGTCATTCGAAAAGAGTAAGGAAGGGAAGGAAGGACTTGGACAGAGAATTAAGGATGCATCCTTACTGAGCTGCTCGTGCAGGAGAAAACCCAGTTTACTTAGGTGCTCAATCATTTCGATCATGTACAGTACATGATCAGTGACTGAGGCTCCATCCCTCATCCGAGCATTGAAAATGGACACAACTAGTTTTGTGCCTTTCAACATCGTCAGGCGTGCCAAAAGAGTCGTTCAACATTTGAAGCATCTCCTGTGGCTGGACGTTCTCGAACCTGCGACTGAACTCATCATTCATTGCCGCCAGCATTATGCACTGGACGTTGGTGCGGTCGTTGAGCCACTTCTGGTAAGTGTCTCAGACTGTCCCTCTAGCGTTCAGGGCTGGCTCCTCAGGTGCCAGATCCGTTACTACATAAAGGATCCGCTTATGCTCAAGGATGATTTTTAATTTTCGATACCAGCTATCAAAATTAGGTCCCATGAGCTTGTCATTATCTAATAATGATCGGAGCGATAGGGTAGTGGCCATAGCTGCATAAAGAAAATCAGACCTATATTAGTACATAAATTATTAATACTAAAGATTGGACTTTAGTCTAAAGTTTCTCCTAGTATTTTTACGAATTGGTAGCCTCAACCTCTAATTCAAGGAATTACTTTAATTCCTTAGTGGGTACTAGAATCCACACAGACTACACACGAGCCCAACTTTGGTTGGTCAACCCATGTGCATCTATGGGTAGGTTCATAACCAGTTGTTTCTCTAAACAACTTCTAGTAATTAATTTTGCCCCAGAACCTAATCAGTAGGCTTTGGCCTCCACTGAAAAAATCTGGTTAGATCCAACCATTAACATGATTTGATTTGGTGAATCGGATCAATAAATGATCAAATCCGACTTTAGTCGGCCAACCTAACCACCATCAGAAAGACTCAAACCAAATTATCATACTATGAATGATAATTCATTAGTCAATAAGCACCAGGCCTTTGGGCCTCCAATGATTATTAAACTAATGGACTCATTATCACTCACTTAATGGAAGGCTATGACTTAGTTATCAATATAACTTAATCATTTTTAGGACTTAATAATTTTTTTTTGAAGATTTTATTAAAGAATAGATGAGAAAAAATATCCAGCCAATTTCAATCCTCCCACTGACTTCACCAAGTCAGATTAAAAAGGATTTACTTAAAGCTGGCATTAGGAGCACCTAAATCAGTCAAACTGATTTACCTAATGACATGGGTGAGCCCTAATCACCAAGTGATCTAATCAAAACTAATTCATCAGGTTGGCCAGGTAAGTGAGATCAGTGGTGGGGATAAGCCATTAACTTGTCAGAGATCGAATCACTGCGAGTAGCTCCCACTTAAAAATCACTGGTCAAACTGCCAAACTTGCCTTAGACACCAACCGGTTCATTAGTTTTAATTTGATCAACTTAGTAAATAGGGTTCCACCGCGTAGCCATGAATTAAGTCCATCTTGGTCTAGTTAAAGACATGGACCCATTCAACTACAACTATTGGAGTTGAGTCTAGAGCATCCTTGACCTAATCTAATTCAACTTTTGATTAGATTTGATCAATTACTCTAATTTAGTCTATTTTTTTAAGCTAACCTTAGGTCTAACCCAATTATGGACCTAATCCATCTAACCCATTGACCCACAAGTTTATGCAATTGTCTTAGATCTTAATTCACAATTCTAGACCTACTAGACAACACTTAATTCTTTTAATTAAGTATTTGGGCTGATGGGTCAGGGTTTGGCATTTCAAAAATAATTTTCAAAATTGAAAATTTTATTTTATGTTCACCAAATATGTTGACTTATTACACAAATATATCAGCACATTTCATAAATAGCAATCCTATTGCTAATTACATAACAGAAAATAACTCAATCAAAATAAATCATGAATATTCCTTTCGTTGCTTCATTTGCATGGGATATAATCACATCGGCACCCCTACCGCCATAGGAGACCCCATCGAATGGGAAGAGAGGGCCTTTAAACCCTACTTTTCTCCTATGACCGGACGGCCATGGCAACCAACCCAATTCGATTACTTGCTACTTGGATCAAGTATATCTAAATATACAATTTCAAAATTTAAATTTTAAATTTCAAATTTCAAATTTTAAACTTTGAATTTCAAATTTCAAACAAATTTCAAATTTCAAATTTTTGAATTTCAAATTTTGAATTTTAAATTTTGAATTTTAAATTTGAATTTCAAATTTAAAATTTTTACCAAATTTTAAATTTTAAATTTCAAATTTTGAATTTGAATTTCAAATTTCAAATTAAATTTTGAATTTTGAATTTCAAATTTCAAAATTCAAATTAAATTTTGAATTTCAAATTTTTGAATTTTGAATTTCGAACAACTTTCAAAATTTAAATTTTAAATTTTAAATTTTAAATTTAAACTTTTAGATTACAACTTAATCTACGCATGTAAATATATATATCATATCTAAGAACCTGTTCTGATACCATTTGTGGAAAAATTCAGTGCAGGGGTAAAATGATAATTTTAAAACTTTTTCACAATCACTATTTTACAACAGAAATTATTAATTAATCTAATTAATT